>NC_056734.1:487268376-487390876 GCF_019279795.1 Protopterus annectens
TGTTTACATAGGTATTTTTATACCTCAAGTAGACGCCAAAGAATTTTTCCTCAGGTGGATAGCAAATGTTGGAGGTGTGATGGGCAAGAAAGAAGTAGCTGGGAACTTATTTTTTGGGAGTGTAATGAGCTGGCAGACGTTTGGGATTCCCTGCAGACCATCTGTCAGGGGTGCTGATTGAACAGGTTGGAATGACTGGGGAGGTGATTTTTTTGAGTTATGCTACAGAACTAGAATTAGCTAGACATAGTAAAGCCTTGTTGAGTCTAGTTATGGTGGCTACCAAAAAAAGCAATTACTTGAAAGTGGAAAGCAGAGTCTAGACCAACTTTACTAGAAGTAGTGAATGTAGTAGCAGAGATAAAACAATTGGAACTGGAATCTTTAGGAAAGGTAAGGAGCAAGCTACACAGGAAAAAAAATGGGAATTGTGGGAGCAATATATGCAGAGCAGGAATGAGGATTAAGAGAGAGGATTTGAATGGACCATATAATGCTTAACTGATAATGAATGGATGGTTTATAAGTGATGTATAATGTTTACAACTACAGTTGTTTCAATGGTGTCTGTGTATGTTTTGCATTTATATAAATGTAAGATTGCCTTTGTCATATGTGTGAATTTAATAAAGATGTTTGGGGGGAAAAAACAAATACTGTGATTGTTTGAGGTATCACATATAGTCTGAGGCAGTCTTTCATGTTTAAGATTTTAGATGTTGGCAGTTAAAATGCACTCACATGCTAAAAGCACAGCTATACCCAAAACCCACCTAATATTTATTTATCTGAATGCAGGTGACACTATGTATTTGTCAAGTGTTTAATGTAATCAGCTCCTTCCCACTAAAGGCTTGTATTTAAGCATTAGACGTCCTACTACTTATACATGTAAAGGTTTAGCATTTGTAAGTGGATAAGACATTGTATCAGCTTAAGGCAGCATATTCAGTTTATTCAAACCTGCTAAATTTAACATGGTCTTGACTATTTATATGAGTTGACTGTCTCATTCAGCTGTGAACTGTGACCTTAAAGGACCCATTGCAGTTTGATGATAATCAAATGTTCTTCATTCCCATTTCTGCAGTAGCCTATGGGTAGTTTCCTACTAAGGGCACATAACCTAACCAGCCTGCCTACCAAACCTGTTAACTCCCCTCCCTGTCACTTTGGCTGCTGTTAGACTGCACCCTTTTTGGAAGGAAGTACATCAACAGCATAGTGAGGCAAATCTTCAGTATTTTCCTGCTGCCTCAAGAAGTAGTATCCCTCTGGCTCTAGAGGAATGGCAGTTGGTCAAAAGCTACTTGCCTAACAGATGAGACCTCTTTCAGGAGACCCCTTCCTCACATAAATATTTTTATTGAATATTTGTAGTATTGTTTCTGATCTACCTTAATATTTAAAAAAAAATGTTTATGGTATTCCACCTTAAGAATACAGACTTCTGTCAGTGATTGTATGTGCTTATACTCGGTTTACTTGGCTTAATGTTTTTTATTTATTTATTTTATTTTACATTTGTTGACCGGGGTAGTCCGACTGGATACATGTCCATTTTCTGAGGAGGCCTGGGGAGAAAAGCTCCAAGGTAGAACATGCAGTAAGAATCACAAAATTATTACAAGTTACACACAGTTTACAGGCTACAATTGAGCAAGCAGGGTAATATAATCATACATTTTTAAAACAGTGTTGACACATTGACTAGGCCATGTAACATGATTACAGACTATAGAGGAGGATCTAGTCGGGTTTTGAAAAAGGACATACCCAGTGAGTTTTAAAGGGTAGCGTGAGGCTTTTTTTGAATTGAGTAAAGAGAGTTCAAGAGTAAGATCAGCAGGAAGAGAGTTCCAAGTTTTACCAGCAGAGTTATCAAACAGAGTCCCCAGCAGAGTTGTTGTATTTTGGATGTTTGAACCAGTAGTTTATTATAAGAGCGAAGTGACCTCAGGTTGCTATAAGGGTTGATGATATTTTTAAGTGCAGGCGTATTATCAGGGTTATTGAAAACGCTATGGGCAATTATAAGCTGGTTGTACTGAAGTAGGCTAGGTCATTCTAGCGACATCAGAAGATTTAAGTTGCAAATCTAGCAATATGGTTATAACAGCTGGAGAGTTTGCTAAGAGCGGTTGTTCAAATTAGTGAGTAGAGGGGAGGCATAGAGAAGAGTAGAGAGTAGATGGGAATGAGCAATAGCAGTCCTAGCAAATGGAGTAAGGAAAGGTTTGATCTTATAGAGGGAGCCAAGTTTTTTGTTAATTGTTTTGATGGTTTGATGGACATGGATGTCAATTTTGAGGGTGTTGTCTATTGTGACGCCTAAACACTTGGTTTGTGCATCTGGGGAGATAATGGTACTGTTTTTAGATTTTATGGTAAAGAGTAGTGAGGAAGACTTACAAGGGGGGGGGGAAGAAACAACTTTGTTTTGTTAGAGTTTAATATCAGCTGATGGTTAGAGAGAGAGTTTTCAACTATATTAAAAATATTCTGGGTTAGTGTCATTAGATCTGTCAGGGAGGTGGCTAAGCAAATCAAGGTTGAGTCATCCACATATTGGATACAGGTGGCATTTGGGATGACCGTGGGAAGGTCATTAATAGAGAGAGAGAAAAGAAGGGGTCCTGGTATGGAGCTCTGGGGGGCACCTAGTGAGACAGGTAGATGGGTTGATAGTTTGTCCTGCCATAGGACAGCTTGTCGTCTACCACACAGTTAAGATTGGAGCCATTAAAGCGCACGGCTATTTAGTGAGAATGCCTTAAGGGTGTGCATGAGTATTTGGTGGTTGACCATATCGAAGGCCTTGGAGAGATCTAAAAAGAGGTCTGAGGAAAGCTTGCTATTATTTTGGTTATGGTTTATGGTATTAGAGAAGGAGAGGAAGGCTGAGGTCGTGCTGTGGTGTAGCCTAAATTTGTGCTGAGAGTTGACCAACAGCTTATTCTGGATAAGATAATGCATAAGTTGTTTATGGGCACACTTCTCCATAATTTTAGCCAGTGGTGACAGAATAGCTATCGGTCTAAAGTTTGACAGTTCGAAGGAGTTGCCTCCTTTATGGAGTGGTATTACATCAGATATTTTCCAGATGGAGGGGATGGTGGCTTCAGATAAGGTTCTCTTGATTATGATGGAGATGGGGTATGCTATGGGATCTGCTGCTTTTTGCAGATACTCTGGTGGGAGGAGATCAGCTGTTAGAGTAGTTGGTTTTAATTTCTTAATTAGAGATCTGATAAGTGATGTAGAAATAGGCCGAAAGCTAAAGGAGAGTGTGGTATTGGCTGCGGCAGAATTTGGGTTGGAGCAGTTGGGTGCCAGTTGACTGGCTACGGATTGGATAATCTGTGTGAAGAAACTATTGAAGGTATTTGCAATATCCTCTGGGGATTTATGGTTGAAGCTGACGGGGTAGGAGTGGAGGACTGTCCTGGGTGAAGAAGTTTGTTTATTCTTGCCCAGAACGTTTGAGATTTGTTGTGATGTTTTTGTTGAAGATGGTAGTAGAAGTTTTTTGTTTAGTATAATAGCTATTTTGTGTGATTCCTTAGCTGTCAGAATCTGAGTTGATCTAGTGAGTCTTTTGTGGCATACCATTTGTCCCATGCCTTATTTCTAGCTATGATTTTAGATTTGGTCTCTTGAGAGCCACGGTGCAGTTTTTGTTTTGGTTCTAATGAAGTGAGCAGGAGTGTGAGAATCAAAAATAGTAAGACATATGGAATTAAAGTATGCTACTGCATCGTCCACTGAAAGGTGCTTTAGGATTGACCAATTGCAAGCTTTAAGTTTATTTTGAAAATTGGTGGAGTTGAAGTTCTTATTATTTCTGATGGTTTTAAAGGTGGTCTGGTGGGGATTGTTCACCTTGTGCTTGATAATGTACGTAAGTGATCACTTAGCTCATCTGGGAGGGTCCCTGACTTGTACATATAGGGGTGGTTGTTGAGAAGTATCCAGTCTTGGATACTGTCTTTGTTATTGGGTTTGCCTGTCCTGGTGGGGGAGGATATGAGCTGCGTAAAACCGTGTAGGTTGACAAGGGTTGTAGGAGATTCCAAGGAACAGGTGTTCCAATCAGTGTTAAAATCTCCAAGCACCATAGTTTCTTGGGGGTAGGTACTGGATAACCAGTGGAGGATGTCCTCTAGGGTGTTTGTATTATTATCTGGGGGAATGTAAATGCAGACAATGTTTATGCATTTGTTGTTTTATTAATCTGAAGTGTGGTAATAAGAATTCTGCATTATTAAACTGGGGTGGTTGTAGGGAAACCATAGTAACATCTAGTGTATTTTCATACAACTACCCCACCACTCTTCCTAGTAAACTGCTTAGAGAGCATGCAGATTATGGATCTTATTGTTTATACTTCTGATATTTCCAAACAAAAGCAAAAGTGACCTCACTAAAGGTTGTATTGCCCCCACAGAATGATTACAAGTAGAAACAAAGGCAACAACTACCACAGGATAAAGTCCAAAGTTTTAATCAGTCTATAAAACAATAAGTAAAAACAAAGCAAAATGTGGTAAGAGAATAAGCGCTTTTGGGCTAGTGCCCTTCATAGGTAGGTAACTAGGCTATCGGCCCAAGGGCCTACGTAAGCCTAGCCACCAAGGTTCCCTGGTTTACGCCCCCAAGAAAGTTATTTTCTTGTGCCACTGTCGAGCAGGGACACAGAAGTGATCCCCAGGGTGTATTTCCTATTTCCTATCCACTCATCAAAATTTTTCTTGAAGAGTGCTAATGAAGAACTTAGCTTGACATAGATGGGTAGCCTGTTCCAGAGTATGGGAAGTCTCTGGGACAGGAATCTATTCCTCCAGCATGTCCTGTTTATTGTGGTGACAAGGTTTAGGTCCCTAGAGCGTGTAGCTCAGAGGGAGTGGGATTTCTTTAGGTGTAGCATGTCCAACAGCTCTGGCTTTGATATAGCTTTATATGTTAGGCAGAGATCACCTCGGAGTAGGCGATATGCTACAGAGTAAAGCTGGAGTTTTTTGAGGTGGTCAGTGTAGGGCATTTGTTTGAGGCCAGTAATCCTCTTAATGAGGTACTTCTGTGGCCTTTCTAGCTGCTGCAGATGTCTTGTGAGGTACATTCCAAAAGGGGTGTTGTACTCTATATTGGGTCTAATGAGTGTCGAGTAGAGGGGAACAATGACCTCTTTTTTTCCTGAATGAGAACCCTTTTATGATGAGGTGTGTCACATAGAAGGACTTCCTGACTACTGTGGCGATGTGACTATCAAAGGAGAGACTACTGTCCACCTGGGTCCCAAGGTCTCTCATCACACATTCGGTGATAAGTAGATTGCTGCCTATGTGGTAGTTCATGGGTACAGAGTTTTTACCAAAGGGGATGACACTGCACTTTTTGGCATTGAGGCCATAGCTCTGACACCCACCATCTGTCTTAGCGAGGCCCTTCTGCAGGTTGTCCACATCATTTGGGACTTGACTATGGCTCCTAGTTTGCAGTCATCTGAGAACATTCGTTAGCCAGAGGCCTTCTTTGTTAGCCTGTACTTCAGAGAAGTAGATACCAAACAGGAGAGGTCCCAGGACAGAACCCTGTGGTACTCCACTTGTCACTGCTTTGAGGTCAGATTTGGAGTCTGCAACTTTTACAGTGTGGGTTCTGTCAGTGAGCCAGTTGGCAACCCATCTTGTGACGTAGGAATTTGTACCTAGTTTAGTGAGTTTAGCTATAATTCCAGAATGGGGGATGGTGTAGAAAGCCTTGACGAGGTCAAAATAGGCTGTGTGAACCACCTTACTCTCATCTCCCTACTCTGGTAACTGCCTCAAAGAAGTCGATCAGGTTCAGGAAGCATGATCTGCCTTTCACAAACCCGAACTGAGTGGGATCCAGAGTTTGGAAGTTACCAATGTCTTTGTTTGAGTTCCATGATGATACATTCCATGGCCTTGCAGACCAGGCTCATCAGGCTAATACGTCGATAGTTCCCGGGATCAGTGGTGGCTCCCCCTTTGTGGCGTGGGATAACTGTTGCTGTGCGCCATTCAATGGGCACAAAGCCTGATGTGAGGCTATTATTGAACATGGTGCTTAAGTGGGGAGCCAGTTCGTTCTGAAGTTCATGTAAAACACAGCCTGGGATATTGTCCGGTCTCATGGATGCTGTGTTTTTGGCTTTAGAGAGTGCAGCTTTTATCTGCGTAGTTGTGATTAGAGGGACTCTGCATTCTTCCTTTATAGATTTAGACCCTTTAGGGGGTAAAGTTAACACTGAACCGGTCTGCCAGGATGTTGGCAATATCAGTTGATTCTGTAATTTTCATGCCTTTGTGCTGTAACTGAGAGCAGATCTGGGTGTTTCCATTGAGATTCTTGACATAGCTCTACAATGCTTTGTGGTTGACCTTAGAATTAGTGGCGATTTTGTTTTCATAGCTAGCTTTGGAGGATCTTATAAGGGATCTCAGCTTCTTACTGAGGCTGACCAGGGAGCTCCTCCACTCATGGGATTTTACTCTCTTTTGCAACACTTTCTTCCTTCTGTTCTACAGTTTGTTTATGGCAGGGGCCCACCAGATTGGCTTCCTTTTTTCGGAGGATAGCGTCTTGGTTCTGTTTGGGATAGCACGATCCATGCACTCATGTAAGTGCTTATAGAGTGCATTTATGTAGGATTCAGCAGTTGTAACTGTATTGTCCATCTGCATGGGTGTCATGAAGTTCACCACTTCTGCCTTAAGAAGCATGAAGTTGGCTTTGGAGAAATTTTTTACCGTGGTTTCCTTAATGGGGGGTGGGGGCGGGATGTGGATATCAAGGGTGATTAGCTTATGATCGGACCAATGAGGAGTTGACTTCAGGTGTGGAACACCGGTCACTTTAGTTGGTAATGACTAGGTTTAGGATATTGTTGCCCCTGGTGGGGGTGTGGATAAGTTGATCCAGGGCATTGGAGTTTATGAATTCCAGAAAGCGTTGAGCTAAGGAGTTGGTACACGAGTAGTTTTCCTAGTTAATGGTGGGGTAGTCGAAGTCGCCCATTATTAGGGTGTTTAGTTGAACCCTAATATTTTCCAGTACATCAAGAAAAGAGGAGTGGGAATCCTGGGGCATGGTGGGGAATCTGTAGCAAGCTACAGTTTGGATTGCAGTTTTGCCCAGAGTTAGTTGCACTTGGATAACCTCGGATGCATTATGCTGAGCAACTAGCCTGAAGGTTTGGCTATCCTTAATGAATATGGGCACACTTCCGCCTTTGGTGTTTCGGTCCAGGTTAAATGGCCGAAACGTGTGGTATGAGTTATAGCCTGGTAGTGCAGGGGTGCTCTCTGGAGCCTTGAACCAGGTCTCAGTCACTGCACAGATATTGATGTTCTCCATTTTAAGGAGTGCCTCGAGTGAGTGCATTTTGAGATTTAGACTTCTAGCATTGAGTAGCATTACTCTCAGTTTTTGTTTGCCTGTTACGGTGGTGAATTTGTTATTTGAACCTTGCCTAAGAAAGGCACTTTAGGGGCAGCAAGAGCCTTAGCCAGTATCGAGAATCCAGGGGCGACAGGTGCAGGCCATCTGTGGCAAAGCATCGTGGTCTGTCGACCATGTCATCCCAAGCAGGCAGATACTGGATCCCCTTAGAATGACACCAGAAGCTTAGCCAATTGTTGAAGTTAATCATTTTGTCCTTATACTGCGGTATCATTCGGGGCGAAGGCAGAATGCTACTCAGGGCTAGGGTCATACTTGCCTGGGCTACAAGATCGGAGAGCTCTTCCATGTCTCTTTTCATGTAGTCCAGGGAGGTACGTCTCAGGTTATTCACACCAACATGGACAATGACAGAGTCATATTTGTACTTGTTGTGGAGTGACCTGAGTGCGTGGGTTATATGGCGGATCCTGGCACCCGACAGGCAGCTAACGGTAACCTTCTCCTTGTTTAGCCTGGTGAGTGGGACATCAGTGTGCCTGACTATAGAGTCACCTATGAGTAGTGTATTAGGTACGTTGTTTTGCCTTATTGGCTGTGGTTGTGTGGCACACTGAGTCTGTGGGGTATGTGTCATTTGGGTTGTGTTGGGGGATGGCGGTTGCTTGCGTTTCTGCTTTGGAGGTCCCTGTTGCTTAGACAGATTATTATTGAGAGCCTCTGCGAATGTTTTTGTGTTACTATGTGTGGATTTTGGTGGTGTAGATGTAGTGAGACTATGTGAGTGTGCTGTGGTGCAAATGTTTACCTTCTCCTCATGACTGTCAAGTTCAGTCTTGGTTGGAGAGAGCTTTACCTCCAGTTTGGCTAGATAAGTGCATCTCTCAGTTTGTAGTGTTGGGTGGTAGGAGGAGAGGGTTGTTTGTATACATGAAGCAATTTCTACATTGCCTGAAGATGCCCAGATTCATCAGATAGACAGGAGAGAACACTGATAGCTGACCCTTGGACATGCCTGAATAAAAAACTATTCTCCTCTAGATAAGTGAGGAAAGTGAGTACAAGAGCTGTTTTTCTCTAAGCAAGTGAGAACAGTAAGTACAAAAACTGTTTTCCCTCAAGGTAATGAGGAAGATTGAGTGCTGTAGTAATTAGTAGCTTATTTAGTGCTTACAAGTTCTGAACAAGTGCTGAGCATGAATAAGCAAATTTAAGTGCTAAAACTAAGAATCTGTATCTGCACTAGACGAGTTACAGGACAGAAACAAGTGCAAATGCAGGCTTTCAAATCAGAAAGTTGAGAGAGATGGAAGAGATTGCCCAAACGGACAATAACTTATATTTCAGGGCCAGAACCACTCCTTATGTGTTAGACAGGTTACCTAGTGCTTACCATTCCCACTGATAAGCTAGAAGGCTTCCCTCCAAGACAGAAAGGCTTGGGTAGCTCAGAAGCTTACATACAGTCCTGGATACAGCAAATCTGTATCTGGAACACTAGTTACAGGAAAGGTAGGAAACAGAGTTACATTTTTTTTACAGAAAAGTAGCAAAAACAGTAGTAAAAACAATTCACATGCAGTGCAATCTAGCACACTTTAGTATGTAGCAATATTAGACCAAACACAGTTTAAAACAAATGCAATTAAATTAAAAAGGACTAAAAGCAAATGCAGAAAGAGTTTATTAGGTAGAATGTGGTAAAGAGCTGGGACTGGGGGAGAGTCCCAGATCAAGTCTACAGTGGGGTGGGCAACTACAAACCAAAAATAGGGAGGATGGGTGGGGAAAACAGTTTCAACAGAGATCTAAGCAACAACTAACAAGTCAAACTCTATACTTGCAGATCAGTCTCTCAGAACAGGGAGACAACAGTTTCAACAGAGATCTAAGCAACAATTAAACTCTATAACCAAAAAAAAATGTACTCAGCTCTGCATATTTGCAAATAGTCTGGAAGGCAGTCTCTCGGAACACAGTTTTCAGCAATTCAGATGGTTTGCTAATGGTAAAAGCATTCTTTTATATAAAACACTGACCAATCATGGATCAATAATTAACCCACCTTTTCTTTAGGGCTGGTTTAAGGGAGATTACATCATTAAGGCCAGGGGAGCTATGTGCTGTTAGGCTTGCCAGCTGTCCGGTTTTCTGACAACTTGTCCGGTTACAAATTTCACTCAAAACCGGACACATGAAGTCCAGGTTTTTTGTGCCACTGCCGTGGAGCCACAATCAGGCACAGCATAGCTAGCCTGCATAAAACTCTTGTGACAGGCCAGGCCCAAAACAATCACATCTGCATAAAACACAAGGTAAAACAGCAATAAAGCTTAACTGCAGACATTAAATTGCATAGTTGCATGTTATCACTCTAGCAGAAACGTCAAAATGTTACACAAACATGCATCTATTACTCTAGTGGTGATCCAAAATCAAATCTACTGCTCTACCCACTTCTTTCAGTCGCTCACCACGGTCTCCCCAATCCCTGCACAACTTCTACCATATAGCGACCATTTTTCTGATGGCGTGATCGTGTCCTCACCCAAATCGGTGCTCCTGATCATGTGGTGGGACTAAGAGTGCACGAGGTACATAGGTGCGCTGACCCCAGTTTTAGAAAGCCTGAAGTGTTTGAATGCTGTTCTGCAAATTGTCAGACAGAGCACCGTTAATAGAATTATTGTTTATGATTTATAATACAGCCTCCTCCGGTACAAATTGTTGCCACAAAAGGAGTGAAATCCACATATGGAAACTGGAAAGACATCAAAATCATGTTCTTGTAGGCCTAATTAACACTTACTGCTTTTTATCAACCTCAGTGACAGTCAGCTTTATAGCTTTAGCTTAATAATTCGCTGCCAAGCACGGGCCCACGCAGTAAGTAGTTTGTTAGCTTTTCATGTTTTTAACCAAGGATATTACGCCTCAAATGAAATCCACTTGTTTAGACTTTAGAAATTCTATAAATCAGTGTAGAAGAGAAAATAGAAAAACTCATCTTATCAATGATGATGTCACCCCTCGTCTCAGTGTTCCTACTTTGAGGTATGTATCATATTATTGTTTAAATGGATGCGTGGGCCACTGGCCTGCAGGCTGCAGGGAGAACTGAGTTGCCCATGTTACCCAGTGGTGTTTTAAAATATAGCAACGTCCACGGAAGTTATAGATACAAATGTTTGTCCTTAATTCTGCATTTTCATTTTCAGCTGTCATGTATTTGCATATTTCCACCTGTAGTCCATTCTGACACATATTTTGCTGAGATGCAGGATATATATTACATATAACAAAGGCAAACAGTTGGATTTTATTATGTATCTTGCAGCTAAAACATATGGAATAAAGGTGAGCAATACACTGGTGCAGTGGTCAGCGTTGTTGCCTCATAGCGCTTGGTTTGTATATTTGTCTGGTCTCCTTTAGAGACGTGCATTATGTGAATTGGTATTCCTTGTTTATAGGTGTGCATGTTTAGGTGCAGTAGATGGATAAATATGTGCCTGCATCTTCTGATGGGCTGGCATTCTACCCAGGATTAGTTTATCTGCCTGGTTTCTGCTGAGGGCTCCCCATCTTCTGCAGTCTTTATACATGTAAACTGGATGTTAGAAATTGAAGGAATGTTATCGCAGAGTTGCTTACTGCTCCTTGTTATCAGTTTCCCCGTCATTCATTATGTGTCCCCTAGACACTGCTGAAAGTGTTTTTTATGTACTGTAGTAGCTGTAGTCTGTGAACAAGCAATTATTTAAGCATAACTTTGACCAATAGGTGGGAAATTGGAAATCATCCCTATTGCCACCTGTCCGTTTTTTTTCTGGACTATCCAAAAATCAAGTCAATTCTCTGGTAGTCAGGAAAACACTGTACAAACTCCAGTATTCTGTTTCACAAAAGGAAACAGACTATCAGTGTTTGTAAAATTGGCTGATTTACTATGCTATTATACAGTAATTCATAGTAAATCTGCTGAAAGCAGGCATCTGAAACAGAAAAAGTTGGCTTTCCCACCAGCTGATGTCACGGTGATGTCACAAAATAAGCGGAGTATGGATGGGAGAGGGGGTGGGAATGGGTGGAATTATGGGTGATGCGAGGGGCGTGACCTTGGTCCGGTTTTAGCCACATAGAAAGCTGGCAACCCTATGTGCTGTAAGTTCTATGATCCACCTGGATTCTTGATACTCTGTTTCGTTGACTAAATCCCCTCCCCTAATACCTTTATATATATTCTGTATAACACTAAATTTAAAATCATGACCCGGATATTGAGACATGTTGAAACAAAGGAGCTGGGTTGCTGTAAAGATCCATGTTGGTTAAAAGCATTGTTACCAAATATATCTTTCAGCATAACACTCCTACCAAACATCATTAAGTCCAATACGACATCACTAAAATTGCTTTTGCAACTAGGAACAAAGGTGAAATATAGGAGAAATAAAAACTTAAAAGATCTGTTGTGCCATGAAGGAAGGAAGGGACCACATTTTATTTCTAGGCATAAGGGGACCAGACCTTGTGGGTCCTGTAAGGCATATGTACTTAGATTAATTTAAAAACAACTTTTACACATCCCAGTACTGGGAAGATATATAATTTTAATAGACATGCCAGTTGTAGAACGATGAATGTGATATATCTTGCTGCATGTAAATTATGTGTAAGCTTTTATTTAGGGAAGACAAATTGTATGTTAAAGAACAGGATACTGAATCATTTGTCTTCCATTAGATTACATAATGAACATAATGCTTTATATCAACATGTCTCACAATATCCGGGACATGATTTTAAATTTTGTGTTATACAGAATATATATATAAAGGTATTAGGGGAAGGTATTTAGTCAACGAAACAGAGTATCAGGAATCCAGGTGGATCATAGAACTTATAGCACATAGGTCCCCGGTCCTTAATGATGTAATGCCCCTTAAACCAGCCCTAAAGAAAAGGCAGGTTAATTATTGACCCATGATTGGTCAGTGTTTTATATAAAAGAATGCTTTTACCATTAGCAAACCATCTGATAAAGGGCACTAGCCCGAAAGCACTTATCCTATTACCACATTTTGCTTTGTTTTTTATAGATCAAACTTTGGACTTTATCCTGTGGTGGTTGTTGCCTTCGTTTCTACTTATGCCTCTGATATTTAGTTGGTAGGTCAGAAGAGAATAAGGGGGCCTATTAGCCAGTGTTATGTTAGAAGGAATATTAGTTTGGGATCTGGAATCTGCAGATGGGGATGGGCCAGGGTTAGGGTGGATGTCTCCATCTATTGTCAGGCTGTAATGTAAGCTAACTATGAGTTTCATAATTTTGTTTATAGATTTTTTGGTAATGTTTAGTTTTTGGGCTGATGCACCTGGGTCTAATCGGGTGGTAGTTTTTAGGAATGGTGGGGTCAGGTATGTAGGTAATTATGAAGTGGTCAGTATTGTTTGATGTAGTGATAGTTTGGGATTTTGGTTAGTGGAAACCTAGGGTAGGGCTGATTTTCATAGGTGCTGAGGAGATATGGAATGAGTAACAGAGGTAATAGCGAACATAGTAGCAGTATTTTGAGGGATAACATTGGCTGGGGCATTATGTTGGAACTGTATCTGGAGCAGGAGTGAATTAAGAAGACTAGGAAGATTAGTGGCAGGTAGGGGGGGTGATCTAGGTGGTTTTCTTTCATAGGTTATAGTGGAAGGGGTGTGGTAAATATTTAGGCTGTGGTTTTATAGTCTGAATGTGTGTGTGTTTTTCCCACCTGTTTCTGTTTGTTTTGCAGGTAATAAATGTTCATTATTTCTGAGTAAAGTTTTAAGGTCTGGTGACACAATTTTCATTGTACTGCTTGTGTTTACTAGTTTGAGGAAGGAAAGTTTGCTTGTTGCTTACTAGGGAATACTACCTTCTCCAACTGTTCCTGAGCTTAGTGTCCCAGTAATCAGTTTTTTCTATTCCACTTGTACCTAAAAAGAAAAAAACAAAATTATTACCTCATCCTATGGTTAGTGATTTTGATGTAGCCAAAGATGGTTCCATAGACCACTGAACCATTGCCTCTGCTGCTTTTGATGTAGCTTTAATGGCCACAGTGGACTGGGGGTTAGTCACATCCTTGGGGCTGTTCCAGTACCTGTTATGTGTGTAGGAGAACCAAACATTTTAGTTATAGTAATTTTCCAAGGAAAGAGACTTCTTGCTAGTGACAGTAGGCTGTCCCCTGATCATTCTCTCAGTAGGAATATTCCTAGAGAAAAGAAACAAAAAATTAACTACAGGGCAGATGAACAGGTTGTTTATGTATATAAGTCAGCTGTTATATCTGTGGTTAGTAGTGTTTTCAGTCATTTCTGAGGGCTGTTTGCCTTGTCACAGTTCTAGTGTAGGTATTGCTAGGGAACTGTGTGTTTTCATAGGATGAGGATTCTGACAGAGACTGGTGATTTTCCTCAGCAATCAATCACCCAGAGTTCTGACACTTCAGGTAGTGAACCTGAAATTAATGCTAGACGAGTTTTTCCTTTGCTGATACTGTTGCTGGATTCGGTGGGGGGGGGGGGGGGGGGTATTTTTTGCTTGGGAGCAAACAGGGACTTCTCTTAGAATTTGGCAGATTTTATGATATATCAGAGGATGGGGTTCCTAATTCTGAACTTACTCTTGAAGACACTTTTAAGGCTGCTTGCAAGACTTCTGATTCACTGGCTGCAAAGAAGGTTGATAAGTAGTATAGGGGCTGTCCAGACTATAAATGTATTCTCAACTGCCTGCTGACCCTGCTACAATAACTCCTGCAGCAGCAGCTAACAAGAAATCTTTGGCCTCCTCTAACCCAGTACCCCCTGATAGGGGAGGGCAAGTGATTAGATAAAGACAAAAGACTGTTTCTGCTAAGTTAGTCTTTAAGATCTTGAGTTATCAGGGCCATATGTGGAAGTTTGTATGAAAATGTGCCTATAATTTGGAAGGATTTGCTGCTTCCTGGAGTCCAGAAGGCAGCTCATTTTTTTAATCGGATTTTTTCTGATGTGACTCAAGTTATAAACATGCCCTAAGAATTGTATATAATTGAGATGACACTGTGTCTAGAGCTTCTGTTGTAGTGCTAAGATTTGTTTAGTTGTGTAATCAAAATTTTGCTTATGATTTGAAGTCTGAATTTTTTAATTCTTCTTAGCCCTGATCTGGTATTTGGGGCTTGTGGCTCGGCTGATCCTGAAACAAAGGAATGACAGAGGTAAATTGATGCATAGAGTCTCAGTGATTTTTCAGGTACCCAGGTTCTACCTTGACAGGGCCACTTCTCAATCCTTTAGAGGAGAAAACAAGCACATATCCCAATCTGATAACAAGAAGGCCTCCAAAAGAAAATGGCATGGGGATAAACCTTCCAAACCAAATAAAAGAAATAACTTTCCCAAAAAGTGTCAAGCTCCAGGAATTTGATCAGTTTGATCAACTTAATCACACATCCTGACCAAGTTTCTCTACCTCTCTCACACCGACTGCAGTCCCTTAGCCTGGGGTCAGACAGTTTCAGACAGATGGCTGTTTAAGGTGATTCAGGAAGGACTCATTTGGCATTGGGGAGACTCACTCTTTCATGGGGAATCCCTCACATCCACCAAACCAGACAGACCTATTTCCAACAGTGCTTTAACATATGTTAGAAGCAGGGTCATAAAACCGGTACTTGCAGATTAAATGGGCTAAGTTTTTATTCCAGGATATTTTTGGTACCAAAGAAGAGCATACATGGAGACCTGTGTTAGATCTGTCTTTTCTCAACCCATACATCAAAGTTCCAAAATTTAGGATGTTGAATCGGTGCTTACACTGCTTCCAGACCATTGTCTTATGGAAACGCTGGATTTCAAAAGATGCTTACCATCACATACCCATTGCTGACAATTTTCAGGAAATTTCTAAGGTTTGTTGCATCTGGGTTACATTATCAGTTCTCTGCATTGCTCTTTGGGCTCTCCACTGCACATCGAGTGTTCAAAAAGTGTGTAGCCCCAGTGGTGGTTCACTGCAAATTGTATGTCATCCACATCTTTCTTTCTTTAGACTTCTTGCTTATTTCTGCAGTCTTCTCCCAGATATTTGAAGTCCTTAACAAAGGTTAAACTCCTTTAAAAACTCCCTAACTTTTAAAAAGTTAAACTCTTGCCACATGCAGGAGTTCAATGGAAACTATAAAAGTCTTGTCTCACACCCTCTCACAAAATTGCCTTTTCATAGGTTCATACTAGGCTATCTGCCCTAGGGCATTTATAAGCGTAGCCAGAGTGATTGGCTTTCGCCACCCATTTTAAATTAATTTTGCTATGCCCTTTTTTGAGGTTAGTATACTGTGCCTCTGTCTAACAGTGACACAGAAGTGATACCCGGGGTAAACCTACGATCTCCCATCCACTCATCAAGATTCCTCTTGAAGAGAGTCAATGAGGGACTCTGCCTAACCTGGACTGGGATTTTATTCCAGAGTGAAGGGAGCCTCTGGGGTATGAATCTGTCCCTCCAGCATGTCCTATTTATTTCGGTGCTGAGGTTCAAGTCTCTCGAGCGCGTAGCTCGATGGGATTTGGATTTTTTGAGGTGCAGCATGTCCATTAATTCCGGGTTGGACATGGCTTTATACGTCAGGCACAGATCACCTCTGAGCAGGCGGTATGCCACTGAGTAGAGCTGGAGTTTCTTTAACCGGGCAGCATATGGCATCTGTTTGAGGCCCTTGATCCTCTTGGTGAGGTACTTTTGGGGTCTTTCCAGTTGCTGCAGGTGTCTGATAAGGTACATCCCAAAAGGGGCATTGTACTCAATTATGGGCCTGATGAGGGATGAGTAAAGAGGCACGATGACTTCCCCTGATCTAGATGTGAATCCCTTCATGATTAGGTGGGCTATATAAAATGTTTTTCTAACCAGTTTGGCCACGTGGTTGTCAAATGAGAGATTGCTATCAACTTGGGTCCCCAGGTCCCTAATTACTTCTTTTGTACTTAATGGATTACCACCTATGTGGTAATTTGTGGGCACTTTGTTTTTGCCAAAGGGGATGACTATACACTTTTTGGCATTTAGCTTGAGGCCATGGCTCTGGCACCAGTTGTCTGTTTCTATGAGGCCCTTTTGTGGAGGATGCTTGTGTCGGCTGGAGAGTCTATTATGGCGCCCAGTTTGCAGTCATCTGCGAACTTGGTCAGCCACAGTCCTTCCGTGTTGGCCTGTACCTCCGAGAAATATATACCGAACAAGAGAGGTCCCAGGACTGAGCCTTGTGGGACGCCACTTGTAACTGGTTTGGAGTCTGACATGGTTCCAGCAATTCTAACCATGTGGGTTCTGTCCTTGAGCCAGTTTGCAACCCATCTAGTGACAAAGGGGTTTAAATTTAAGCTGGTGAGCTTATCTATAATACCCGAGTGGGGTATTGTATCGAAGGCTTTTGCGAGGTCCAGGTAGGCTGTGTGGACCACCTTCCCCTCGTCAATGGCCTTGGTGACTCTTTCAAAGAAACCGACCAGGTTTAAGAGGCAGGATTTGCCCTTAACAAAGCCGAACTGGGTAGGATCCAGTGTCTGTAGGTCCCCAATATCTTTATTTATGAGGTCCATGATGATCCTTTCCATAGCTTTGCAGACCAAGCTAGTCAGGCTTATGGGGCGATAGTTTCCAGGATCCGTTGAGGCACCACCTTTGTGGAGAGGGACAACCGTTGCTGTACGCCACTCTTTGGGTACATATCCTGTAGTAAGGCTGAGATTGAACAGTAGTTTTATGTTTGGGTTTAGCTCTTCTTGGAGTTCATGTAGGATGCAGTCCGGGACACCGTCTGGTCCCATTGATGCTGTGTTTTTTGCTTTGGAGGGGGCGGCTCTTACCTGAGCATCTGAGATGTCAGGGGGGCAGCACTCTGCTGGGATAGATATTTGCCCTTTTGGTGGGGGGGGGGAGAAGTTTGCACTGAACCTGTCAGCTAGGATGTTGGCAATGTCTGTGGATTCGGTGTATTTTTTGTCATTATGGACTAATTCTGAGCATATCTGGGAATTCCCACCCAGGTTCCTAACATAACTAAAGAAAGCCTTGTGATTATCCTTAGTGTCCTGTGCAATTTTTCTCTTGAAGCTGGCCTTAGACAATTTTATGAGTGCCCATAGTTTTTTGCTAATACTGATCAGAGATGCCTTCCCTTTTTGGGATTTTGCTCTATCATGTAGTAGCTTCCTCCTTCTATTGTATAGTTTGTTTATGGCTGGGGTCCACCAGACAGGACATCTGCCTTTGGAGGATTAGGTCTTGGTTTTATTTGGGATTGCATGATCCGTGCATTCCTGAAGGTGTTCATAGAATGCGTTTATAAAGGTTTCTGCAGTCTGGGCCATATTTTCCACAGGCCTGGGGGCTTTGAAGGATTCCACCTCGGTTTTGAGGAGTGTGAAATTTACTTTAGATAAGTTTTTCACTGTGGTTTTCTGGGCAGGGGGTGGGGTCGGGATGTGAATATCCGGTGAGATTAGTTTATGGTCTGATCTTACCAGTGAGGGATACACTTCTGGTCTGGAGCATAGAGTCCCCATGTTGGTGATGATCAGGTCCAGTATGTTTTCCCCTCTTGTGGGAGTGGTAACAAGTTGTTCCATAGCATTTGAGTTTATAAATTCTAGGAACCTTTGGGCTAGGGTGTTGGAGCTAGAGTAATGCTCCCAGTCTATGTTTGGGTAGTTGAAGTCGCCCAATATAATGGTGTTTGGCGAGACCTTCATATTTTCCAGTGTTCTCAGGAAGGCCGAGTGGGGTTCCTGGGTTTGGGAGGGTGGTCTGTAGCAGGCTATAAACTGGAAGGCAGTTTTACCCACTGTTAGTTGCACATGGATAGTCGCTGATGCTTCGTGCTGTGCCAGCAACCTGGAGGTGTGGGTATCTTTGACGAATATTGATGCTCCCCCTCCTTTTGTGGTTCGGTCCACGTTTTGGGGCCGAAAAGCATGGTATGAGGTATAACCTGGTAGTGCTGGGGTGCTCTCGGGAGCCTTGAACCAGGTTTCTGTTACTGCACAGATATCGATGTTCTCCATGCTAAGGAGAGTTTCGAGTGCATGCATCTTGAGGTTTAGACTTCTGGCGTTGAGTAGCATTACTCTTAGTTTCTTATCCCTTGTGATACCTATGGAGGTGGGTTTGTCTGTTGAGCCTTGCCTAAAAAAGGCACTATGGGGGTAGCAAGAGCCTTTGCCAATATCCGAAAGCCCAGGGATGACAGGTGCAAGCCGTCCCTAGCAAAGCATCATGGCTTGTCGAGCATGCCATCCCAGGCTGACAGGCATTGGATCCCCTTTGAATGACACCAATACTTAAGCCAATTGTTGAAATTGATCATCTTGTGGCATCATTCTTGGTGAGGGTAAGATGCTACTCAAGGTCAGGGTCATACCGGCCTGGGCTTTTTCGGGGTGTTTTATAGATACAGTCAAGCAAAAGGCCTTTCTTCCAAAAGAAGACTATCTCAGGATTCTAGGCCTCATGATATCCATGATCCTAATGATACCACTTGCCAGATCACAAATGCAAAAAATCCAGTGGTAATTAAAAAAAAAAATTCTTGGACCTGGCACCTGCACCCATTGGACTTCCAGATTTCTGTGCTGGGGTTTGTAAGGTGAGAATTGCAGTGGTGAGGGGATCAAATGTCTGTCAGTCTAGGACTCCATTTCTCTCTTCCAATCCCAGTTCAGTCTGTCCAGACAAATTCTTCACATTATGCTTGGGGTGCAGTTTTCATGACAGTAAAAATGCAAGGTCTGTGGGGCTCTTTGGACAGAACAAGGCGCTTAACCATTAAAGAAGTACTGGCATTGATTCATACTTTGAATTTGCTTCTCTGGGTCCATTACAGGTTGTTACAGATGGCACTACAGTGATGTGGTATCTCAAACAAGGGATTACAAGGTCATACCTTCTTTTCTGGTCAACAGTGATGGCTTGGGAGTTGGCTGTTCAGCATTCTGTGACTCTTCAGGCCTCCTACATTCTATCACAGCAAAGCATTGTGGCAAATTCAACAGATTCTGAACAGACCCTCACAAGTAGAAATTCAATATAGGTGTGTTCCAGGACGAATCCAGATAGGTTTGTGTTTGGGGGGGGGGGGGGCACCTCAAAAGATCTTTTTGCTTCCTTACAAAACAGACTAGAAATATTCTCTTCGAGATATCCTTGTAGTCAGGCATGGAAAGCAGATGCTCTGTCTTTCCCTTTGTCTGGAATGTTCTTGTTTGCTTTTCCATCTTTTCCAGTGATTTCCTAGGTACTGTGGTGATTCCATTTTGGCCCAGGCAAAATTGGTTCTCCCTTTTTATGGAATTTGTCAAGGGCAATTACCAGCTGTTTCTTGTCAGACTGGATCTACTCACACAACCCAAGAGGAGTTTGATACACCCTGACATCAATAAACTGCATCTGATGGCCTGGAAGGTTCAATTTTAATACCTTTTAGACACTTTTTCATGAGGATGTGCAACAGGTACTAAAAAAGGAGCGAAAACCTGCTACTAGAAAGTCTTAATGTTGGCAAATGAAAGATATTTTCTTGTTGGTGCCTTGCCAATCTCAGGGGGTCCTGATAAGGATGTAGCACCTCTGGTTCTCAAATATTTGTGTGAGGTACTTAGATGGCTTCTCGTATACTTCCATCAAGGTGCATCTTGCAGCCATCTCAGCATGTCTGCCTGTGGATCCCCCTCTTGCTTCTAAGTTTGTGATCAAACAGTTTTTGAAAGAAGTGTTGCACGAGTCCCCCTCACAAGCAAATTCCTCCTCCATGGGATCTCAGTTTTGTTTAGAAAAACTGACCTTAACTCCCTTTGGACCAACCTCTCAGCCTGACTTACAGTTCAGTTCCTTACTTGGAAAACTGTTTTCTGTAGCTCTGACATCTGCAAGGTAAGAATCTGAGTTGCAAGCTCTAATTCTGGGTGCACCTTATCTGGTTTTCAACAGGGATAAGGTTGCATTACGCACTAATCTTTCATTCATGTCTAAAGTTGTTTCTGAGTTTACAATAAATCAAACCACCAATCTTACAGTTTTATTCACAGAGTCAAAAAACAAAGGAGAACAGATTCTACATACATTAGATGTGGACATGCAGTTAAAATACTACCTTGACAGGACCAAGTCCTTTAGGAAGGCTAAACATTTGTTTGTTTCCTATGCTACATCTAAGAAAGGCCAACCCAAGTCTAAACAGGTTATATCCAGATGGTTGTCCTCTGCTATTGTTTTTGTGCTATTCCCACCTTGGTATAACTCTACCAGGCAAAGTTAAGACAAAACATCCTGACTGAAGTCACTTTTGCAGTATTCTTAACATATGGGTCTTTGTTACCCTGGCCGGACAATAGTGGACAAAGCTTTACCTTCCCCGAGGGTGTAAGTCCAACACTTGACCTCAGCTCTTATGTGTTGGCATATAAAAGCGGAGATATGCATGAATACTTCAGACTATCTCTCTACCAACCCAGCACGGGTTGCGCATCTGTTGTACTAATCTTTGTGGGATTGTTGGTAACATTACAACGTTTATTCATTTTACAGATGACTGCCCTTTTGGTAAACTTTCCTTTTTTTGTATTTTTGAACTGTGCTACACATTTTTTTTAGATGTCACCTAAGGAAGAGTAAGTGCTAGTACATCAGAGAGATTCCTTACAAGGAATTGCACACTAGGTGCATTTTTTGTTTAGATCAGGAACAGTACTACAAAGCCTGCTCTGTCTGCCAGTTCTTTGTTCTAAAATCCCTTAGATTGAGGCTTTTCTCCCGTAACTCATTCCGTGAAACTCAGCATGTAAAATGCATGACCCAAGCGGAAATGATGGAATTCCCAGCACCCAATGTTACCCTTCCGCCAAAGAAGAAACTCAGGAGACTCCAAGATGAATCACAGTCTTAACATTTCTGAGTCAGCTGCACCTGCTGAGGATGTAGAACCCATGATACATCAGATATTCTCTTAGTTGCCTGCTGTCAAGACCCTTTTGGAGGCTGGTATGGCTCCTGAAACCTTGCAGGCTGTGGATGCCTTGGACAAACCACTCCTTATTTCGGAGGGACCACACAGAGTCCCTCAAATCCTAGTCTGGAAAGAGGTTTGATGTACTTTTATTGAAAGTACGCCAAAGTTCTGAACCTCTAAGACTCTTTCAGGTGGCTGTCACACCTAAAAAGAAAAAGCAGAAAACTAGGCATGTGTCTTCACCTACAGCTTCTAAGGAAAAATAATGGATTGATTTCTCCCAGAGCCTATTTAAAGCTATCATAGGCCTGAAGCCTTCTTTTGTGATGCAGCTACCACAGCCAGCACCACAAATACATACCCAAGATTCTTCTTCCTCTAAGGAGGAACAAGATGTAGATTCTGATCATTCTGTGAACTGTTCCTCATAAGTGCGTTCCCCAGAACAGCTTTCTTCAGTGAAGGGGGACTCCCTTTCTCCTAATTTTCCTATTGAGGAGACCACTTCTGGAGAAACTGTTCAAAATGATGAATGACAAGGCAAATCTCTGATGTACAAAGAGATACTATGGTCTTGTGGAAAAGGGCACACCTGCCACTTCTCCAGTCCCTCCAGTACTAGAGACATACCAGGACACCTTTCATTCAACATCTTCAGCTCCTGATTCTCAACCGCCAACACCAAAAACACCAGCCAGTTTCTATAATGGCACCTGATGACCTTAAGTACCTGTATAAGAATCCTGTGACTGACCCTGCTGCTGTCTCTTTCCTCAGATAAGCCATCTAAGCTACTTTCCTTGTCTGTGGGAAGGGCATTAGCACTGAGTAGTAGGGCTATGGAAAGGTAGGGAAAGAAGTTCTACACCTTCCCTGCCCTTGCATTCAGAGCTACTAATTAACCACACACAAATGACAAAATATTTGGTCTTTGTCTAGCAGTCTTTGCATAAGGTTATATCATACCCGCAATTGGTGAATTCTAAGCAGCAAACACAGACCTTACTGTCTCAAGCTACAGAGATTGATGGACACAGCATAAAATGCAGTTATGATGCTGTGGATGCCTCCTCCAAGGTTGCTGCCACAGGTTCAGTCATCAAACGATTTGCATGGTTGCCCAGTCAGCCTGTCTCTGAGGACTTCAAATCTAAAATCCTAGATTTGCCCTCAGACAAAGATCTCTTGTTTGGACCAGAGGCTGCCAAACTCTTAAAGACCTACAAGAGCAGACAAGACTGCGAAAGACTGTAAACAAATTCTACTTTTGACAGTCCCTAGATACCATGGAAACCACCTATCTTTTGTTAAGAGGGTCACATTATCAGTTCTCTGCATTGCTCTTTGGGCTCTCCACTGCACATCGAGTGTTCAAAAAGTGTGTAACCCCAGTGGTGGCTCACTACAAATTGTATGTCATCCAGATCCTTGGTCCACCTGACAAACCACATAGTGAATCTCCGTCGAGGAGGCCTCTCTTTGGAAGGAGAAACTTGTGACTACCTTTCTAACTATCCTTCACCTTTCCTCAGCCCCTCTACTTCTCTGTCCAGAAGGCTTTCTTTGTGTCTCCCCTTGTTGGGCAATGAAAACTATAGACAAATGGGTTCTGACTATTATCAAAGAAAGCTATGCTGTGTCTTGGAAAAGTATTCTCCCACCAAAGAGCCTACTTCTTTCACCACTCAACTAGCTTCTTCTTCTCATTCCTGTTATTCAGGATTTACTAGATCAGGACACCATAGAAGGAGTTCCAGCATCCTTCACAGAAAGAGATGTGTATTCCAGAATCTTTCTGATACCAAGGAAGGAAGGAAGGACAATGAAGACCCATTCTGGATCTCTGTCTCTACTAAACACTTTCCTGAAAGTTCCAACTTTCCAATTAGTCTGTCATCACACCCTTCAGACTGTCATTCTTCCTCGTGCTTTTCTGGTATCCCTAGATCTAAAGGATACCTCCTTTCACATACCTATTTGACCCTCTTGTAGGAAATTCCTCATATTCTTCTCTAGCTCATCACATTTTCAGTTTACTGCTTTGCCCTTTGGTCTTTTTATTGCTCCAAGAGTTTTTACATGGTGCCTAGCTCCAGCGGTAGTTTTCTGCTGCACACAGGGAATTGAAATTTTCCCTTACCTGAACGACCTACTTATCCAAGCTGTCTCCACAGACACCCTCCTTGAGCGTGTACATTACTCCGTACATCTCCTGTCAATTCTGGGATTCACAATTGACTACACAAATTCCCATCTCACTCTCACTCAGGACCTAGTTTTTCTGAGTTGCAGACTAGACACTTGCAAATTGCTTGCCTTTCTTCCTCAGGGAAAAAAAGTTTTCAGTGTTGTCAACTTCATCCAAAACCTCTACTTAGTGTCACACTGTGCAGCAAGGGAGATTCTCAGGGCCTTGGGTTTCATGGCAGCTAGCATCCCATTTCTTCCTGTGGCCAGACCACATGTGAGTAAAATTCAATGGCACCTGAAATCTTTGTGATCCCAACATTCCCACCCCTGGATACCCTGATTCCCTGTCTTAACCATCAAAAAGGAACTTCTGTGGCAGGTTACACTCAGTCTGGATCTTCCTTGCACCACAGCCCCACAAAGCCAAGTTCTTCACACAGATGCCTCAGACAGGACGTGGAGTGCTCGAACAGGATCCCACAGAGTTCAGGGGGAAATTACCTTCTCCTTCCTGAAAGAGCACATCAGCTGGGAGGTATGAGAGCTCTTCTGCAAACACTACAGGTCTCACATCTGTGGAAACCAGGCGCACACATGATATACACTGACAGCACCACAGTTATGTGGTATTTAAACAAATGGGGGCACAAGGTCTCAACCCACTGTGCGAGTTAGCTCAAGAGGCATGGCACCTAGACCCAAATAAAAAATGACTGTAACAACCACATACATTTCCTCACAGGAGAATGTACTGGCAGACTCCTTAAACAGGTCCCTAGAGGACCCTCATGAATGGACCCTGAGCATACAGTTCTAGAAATCAATAAGGCACCAGTGGGGCACACCACAAATAAACGTTTTTTGCTTTCCCAGAAAACCACTAGCTTCACTTGTTCTGCATTAGGATCCCTTCTCCCTTAGTTTGCAGGACAGATGCCTTCTCTTTCCAGTGGTCTGGGAGGTTCCCCCTTTGCTTTCTGTCCTCTGCCTCTGATTCCAAAAATCCTTCTAAACGCCCAAAAGGAAGCTACAAAACTTCTACTTTTGGACCTTTTCTGGCTAAGACAGCATTGGTTCCTCTCCTACTCCACCTGTCCAAGGGAAACTGCTGGAAAATACCATTGCAACCAAACCTGGTCACTCAACAACAAGGTCTGCTTCTCCATCCAAATCTAGCCTCTCTCATTCTAACTCTGTGGATGATAGGGTTTGGATCCCTAAAAGGACCTCTTCTCTGAGAAGGTGGTTCAAGTTTTACAGGAATCCAGTAGACCTGCTACCAGAAAATCATATACAGTTAAGTAGAAAAGATTTTCTTTTTGGTGCCACAAGCCAGCCAGGATCCACTTTTATCAGAAGTTTATATCGCTACGAACTATTGCATTCTGGTCTGGCCTACTCTTGCATTAAAGCTCATCTGTCTGTCATCAATGCCTGCTTGCCTCTTGACCTTCCTGTAATATCCAGGACAGAAGTCAAACTTTTCTTGAGTAGAACCTTACATCTTAAACCACCAAGGACGTATTTCTCCTCACTGGGATCTCAGCTTTGTGCTGGAAAAAACTTACGTTGTCCCTGTTCAAGCCAGCAGCATCTGCTGCATTAAAATTCTGTACCTGGCAGACTATTCTTCCGATGGCTTTTACCTCTGCCTGCAGTGTGCCTGAGCTTCAGGCTCTTATGCTTGTTCAACCCTTCCTCATTTTCCACAGAGGCAGGGTGATTCTCTGGGCCAATCCTTCATTCATGCATAAGGTAGTTAATGAGCTGCCCCTCAGTAAGGCTGTCCACCTGCTTACTTTTTGTCCCAATAAGGGACAAATGGATAATGAATAAGGGGAAAGAATTCTCCTCTATCTAGACATTCACAGGCAGCTGAGGTTCTACTTGGACAAAACAAAAATTGTCAGAAAAACTGATCAACTGTTTGTTTCTTTCATGGATTCCAAGCTGGTTTGGTCTGTCTCTAAGCAAGCTATTGCATCCTGGATATCAAAGGCTATCTCGTTCTGCTGCACAAAATGTGGTAAACCATTGTCTTCTTGCCCAAAAGCACAGTTTACTAAGGCAGTAGCCTGTTTTAGGGCCTTCCACAAGGGTGGCAATGCTAAGTATACCTTGGAAGTTGCAACCTGGTCTTTTCTGCACACCTTCACCAAACATTGCAAGAGTGATGTTTTTTCCAAATCCAGGGCTACATTTGCTAGATGTGTATTGTTGGGCCTCCTGAATAGTTCATACTCCCACTAGATAACCTCCCTCTTCTCTACCTCCTTCAGCTGTGAGAATTACTCATATGTTAAGAGGACCGCAACAGTGATTTCATTCAGAACATAGTACAGTTGTGTAAGAACTTACTATAATGGTAGATGTCCTACTGATCACTATTGCAGTATTCCTTACATCCCTCCTTCCCCTCTTCTCTCCCTCTGCTCCAGTGTTACCTTTTCCTTTATTTGTAAGCTGTCACCTATATCCTGCTGTTGGAGAAGTTTACTTGCCTGTTGTAACTACACCTCTCCTAGCTGTCCAGTTTCCTCTCTCTGTAGTCTTCAGGCCACTGGCTTGGAGATGGTCTGAGGTACTTGTATGTAAATCCACCTTTATAGCCCAGCACATATAAGCTGAGATCATGCATTGGACATGCTCCCTCGGGAAGGTAAAGCTTTGTTATCTCAGACAGACTTCAGTAGGCAAAAGGCCCATATGTTAAGAATACTGTAACAGTGATCAGTAGGACATCTGCTGTTATAGTAAGTTTTTAAACAACTGTACTTTCTACCTGGGTCTTGTTTTCTTCGATGGCATACTGGCAAAGGGTAGATTCTAAGTATTTTTGAGACAGCAACTTGGTCCTCTGTTCATACTTCAAAAAGCACTACAAACTGGATTCGTTCTCCAGGCCCAGGCAGGCTTTACTAGGACCATTCTCCAGGGGCTCTTGTACCCTTATCCTTCCTGTGTCTGCGTAAGATAAACTTTGGGAATCTGCACATAGGTTATTGCAGCAGTGAGAATGAATAACACACTAGAGTTGTACATGTCCTACTAACCCGTAACAGTAGATATTAAAATTTCTTCATTGCTGTTGTAGCCACACCCAGCCACAGTGCCACTTGCAGATGGGACACAACCTCCTTTATTACAGTTGTTACTGTTTGGATAATTTTCATGGTGATTATTGATTGTTGGGTTTTGGCTCAGAATGGGTCTTCTTTCCTTTCTCAGGACAGTGAAATACTGAAGATTTATTTTATTCTGGTTGCTGATATACTTCCCTCCAAAAAGGGGACAGCCTATCAACAGGCAAAGAGAGTGAGTGAGACAGAGGGGAGGGGAGGTAGAGTTTCAAAAATCTGTTCAGGTGTTGTGTCCTTGGCAGGACATTACCCATAGGCTACTGCAGCAGTGAAGAAATTTGAACTTCTACTGTTATGGGTAAGTAGGACTTGCATAACTGTACTTAATGGATTGCTAATTGTGGGCTGAAAATACTGTTTGATACTCATCCCATTATTTTATCTTCCTTGGCTGAAACTTTAGAATATAACTATATTCACTTCATCTTTTTGTCTGAGGCATATTTTCGATTATATGCTTTTTAGCCTGTTTTTTTCATCAACTGTCCTTTCGTTTTTAAATAGTTAAAAATAAATAATGCTCCGCTAGCAAGAAAAAAATCTTTAGCTGCAAGTGATGCGTGAATGTGCATCAGTCATGGAAATCGTAATGTAGAAGGTTGTCGGTAATAACAGTTTTTTTTAGCATTAATCTTCTCCACTCTTTTCCATTTTTTTCAGTTCCAAGTGATTTTTCTGAGGTGTTGGAAGATTATACAAGGCAAGGTTTCCGTGTTATTGCACTAGCACATCGAAAGTTGGAGTCCAAGCTTAGTTGGCATAAAGTACAGAGTGTTAGCAGGTAAGCATATAAGGTGCATGCTTGCATCCTAGCTTATGTATATATTTTCATTGTAAGTATTTTGTGTATTTAACACAAGCGGATATTGTTACTATACATTTTGCTTCATATAGGCTTCTTGCATTCGTTAGAAACTGCAAGTTGGATAGTCAAGCACCAAGATAAATTAAAACTTTAGAGCTAACATTCTGCGGCATTGACACCATTGTCTGCAGTGTAAAATGTAGACTTCTGTATTCATTGCAAAAAATGTCCTCTGTATTCAATCCAATTCTTTTCTAGTGTCTTATACAGCGGCATCAGCCTGCATTTCTTTTCTTCTTATCAAATCCCATTTTGAATAGTGATGACTCCAGCTATTAATGTCATAATTCATATCTTTTCCAATATCGTAGTCCCTATATTTGTCTCTTTGTCTGTTACCTGAGAATATATGCTAACCAGTTTGCTTGGAGCTTTAAAATGTCACACTGGGATAAATGCTTAAAAGGTAGAATGTCCACCTCAACCTCCATCTTAAGAGAACTAAAAGCGAGCTGGGGACATTGAGGAGTCAAAGAATAATTCTGACACTTTTTCTAAAGGCATTATTCAGAATTCTGTGTTTTCTTCTATAAGGTAAAAATAAAAAGATAGATAATGTATATGCTTACTTACTTCAGTCATTATCTCCAGGAAAACTTTTCATAGAAAGTGTAAGTACAAGCAACGGAAGCACTATTGCTAACATTGATTGTGACAAAGTATTTTATCTTTTGCATCATCGATGAATCTCCTCCTGGAATATTTTTTCCTATAAGGAGTTCCAGGATCTGCCCCCTTAGCTGCATTAGTACAGATAGCAGAACGGTAGCTGCAGGCATCTTGAGTTTGCAGTTTTTAATGTCCGTATACTTAAGCTTCAACAAAGTGCATACAGATGTTTTACTAGAAACTGGTTAACTGTTATCGTGTAAAGTTTCAGTTATATCCTCTCCCAGTGTTCACTAAACATCAGTGAATCTTGCTGCAGTTTGTCAGTTGAGGTCATGTTTGCAGTGTTTGTTATAGCTGGATTCCTAAGGAATTCCATTCTAGGCTGCTATTCTCATCTCTGTTGCTGGGAGGAGTTTTCATGATTATGGACTGTGCTGTTTATGGAGTGTCCATAACAGTCCATGTTAACTGACATGAAGATTTTTAAGATGCCTGGTTATTTGCATTGGCACGAACCCCTATTGTGTTCAAGCTTGATGTGATGGTTCTGATGCCATGATCATCCATCCTTGTTTAAATATCTCTGCTGTTAGTTGTAATTATAGTTCCCATACAATCAAAATCTTGGACACCTTGTAAAATACAGCTACTTAGGTAGATTGTATTTGATCTGCTGATACCTTTGTTTTTATCTACTGCTTTCCTTCCCAAGATCAGTAAATTTCTCCTTCATGACAGTTTTTAAATCTCTCAACTTTAATGTTTGGCTTCTTAGAAATTGAGCATCACATGATTTCATGTGTTCTTAATCAGTGATTTTATGTTATCCTCTCATCCATCTCAACTGCTTGGGGCTGTTTGGGTTTTCTGCCTTAAAGCAGATCCTGGCTGGTAACCTTCAGAGCTTCTCCTGAGTTCTTGCACTCACTATGCAATAATGATGTGCACTAAGGTACACCTGAAATCTCATTTCCTGTTCTAAGACACGTTTCTCCAGCACTCCACTCAAAAAAATTTCAGACAAGTTAAAGATATTTTCCTAAATGTATATATTTTATTTATTTTCTTCAGTATTGCTATTATATTGTCTGTAAGTATTCCTTTCTTTTTCATTGATATTTACCACTAATTCTTTCTATTAACTCCCCCCCCACACCTAGACCGACTCAAGCCTGTTCAGAGTTCTTTACAGATGTTATCTGCCATCATCTTTTTTGTGAATATTGATAAAGCTTTTAGGTTTAATAAGTAGCAGAAGTGTGGGCACAAAATACTACCTCAGGGCCTTCACACACTGTGTATGATTTGTCTTGGTCCTGAGCATCTGGGTGCTTTGTGTGACATTCTTATTTTAGCCAACGGGCCATTCTTGACCGAAAGAGCAAACTGATTTTAAGATGTCCTCTCCCCAGTTCTGCAGGAAATTTGATTGTCTCTCCTTTTGCTTCAGCTTTGCCATTCAGCAACCCAAAGGAGCTGAGAAGCATGATTCAGAGGCTTCAGACAAGGAAAAAGACAAAGATATAAGAACAGAGATAAAAGTAAGTAAGGCTAGAGACAAAGATAATGGTAGAGACAAGAATTGAGAAAAGGAGAAAGAAGAGAGAAAAAGGCCCACAGGCATCTGAAACTTGTTTGCTTCGGCTCTTGAGATTTCCAAGATTCCAGGATTGTTTCCTCCTTCAGCTCTGACAATTTTGGATCCTACTTGACCCAAACTACTCCAGCATTCTTCAGTGACTCTGAAACCGTTGTTATTTCCGATCATTTCCCTAACATACTTTTTTACTCTTACTCAGTCTTCTTAAAGGGAATTTTCTAGATTTGTGAGCTCAAGCCCCCCTTCTGCAACATCCATCAGATCTTCCAGGAGTTTATTCACCATTAACTAGAAACAGTTGATGAGAGCCTTCATGAAGGCTCTAATAAATATGACACTCATTCCCTCTCCTTCCATTCCAAGGGTTGACAGGGCTGGACCTCTACTCCCTGTTCTTTTACTCCTCCTCCAGTTGCAGTCCTGGAGCCACTGGTTTTGTAACCAAGACTTCCAGTGATCATTCCTCTGTTTTTGATGCCTTTGGATCATTGTGTGTCCTGTAGCTGAGGGACTGAAGCAAGCCATCTGGAGTCAGAGTCGGCTGTTACATGTTCAGGTCTGTCGTTGTCCTCTGGTAACTCTACCTGTGACACCACAACACTGTACTTGGCCTCCGATCTGTCTAGGTTTTCAGTACCAGGTTACTTTCTTTGGCTCTTTCTAAGTTTGGTTTTGTTGCAGATTGGAGAGTATGTTCCTCAGTGCCATTAGTTCTGCCATTGGTTTTCGAGGCCTTAGAGAAGATTTTAGTCTGTCAGTCGATACAGGAAGGTGACAGATCTGATACCACACCTCCTCCTCCCAGACTACCCAGTGTATCTCTAGCCATCAGCACACATAATCATTTACATGGACAAGCCTGTCTCTAATGGTTTCAATCCTTTCCTTTCTCAAGGGATCAGAAACATATCTCTCACTGAGGACACCTATCTTGAAGAAAGAGAAGGGAAGTGACACTAGAACTCTACCTGAAGACACTGCTTTTGTTGAGTTAATGGAATTATTGAGACAGAGCATGGTGGTACCTGGAATATGGTAGGACCAATAGGACCTCTTGTTGAGTTTTAGCATGGTTTGTTATTTCAGAAAGCATGTTTATGACATGCAGAACTTTTCCTCATGTCATTGAATTATATTTCTCTCATTACCTGGTTCCAGAGGGAAAGTACAGTTGTGTAAAATCTTACCATAGCAGTAGATATCCTTCTCTTTACTGTTGCAATATTCCTTAAATAAGAGATATCTCACCCTGGGCAGTCTGTCACTCAGCCAGTATAGATGAACGTAAATGGTAACTTGTTTGTGCCATATGTCACATTTATGCTCCACGCAAAGAACATAGGGCATAAAAGGGATGTATGGGCACAACTACCCGGAACTGAATTGCCCCATAAGAGAGCAGTCGACATAGGCCAAAAGGAGTCAGTGCACATCCAGAAGGAAAAAATGCAGAATAAACAAGAGGGGGTTGAAGGGAGGGAGCAAATACTGCAACAATGAAGAGACGAGGCATATCTAATGTTATGGTAAGATTTAACATAATTGTAATATGTGCTTCTATATCACTGTTGCAGTATTCCTAAAAGAAGTAAAAAAGCTTAAAAAAAAAACAGAATGGGAGGTGGAAGGCTGAGAAGAGCCTTCAACAAACCCACATAAAATGATTTCAGCAAAACCTGCTCTTCAACACTTTAAGTCTGCAAAGGTATGTGGAGCTTAACATTACCCCTAGAGGCTTGAGAGCTATGAAAGGTCCTTCCTTTCCCTTTAATTTACATGAGGAAGAAGAGAAGAGCTTCCATGCTAGATGGATAGCTGCTGCCCACAAATGTAGCACTGAGTGGGTACAGATTCTTATTGAGAGAGACAACCTTAAAAGAAGGAAATTAGTGACTGAGATGAAAGAGGCATGTCAGAACATCATTCAGCAGTCTAACAATTCAGTTTTAGAAAGTTTCCTGTTTGGAATGAATGAAAGACTGTCAGGTTATGAAAAAGAACTTATTGCTCGCAAGAAGGATAAACTGCAGAGGGATATACTTGATTATGAACGGAAGTCTGCATTTAATGTTTCAACTAGCCAGTCAAAGAAACGGCAGAGGGTGAGCTTTCAGCAAGAAGCAGGAAGAGAAGTAAACAATGGCTACATTTCGTCAGCAGGCAGTGAACCTTCGTTTGTGAATGATAACAGTGATGAAGAGAACACGTTTCCAGGACTTCCTGAACCAGCTAACCCGGGCTATATGGCCAAGAATGTTCGTGAACCAGGGAGGAATTATGGTAAAAAGAGGTCCAGAGACTATGAACATAGACAGGACAGTTATGGGGAATATAACCCCAACTACCGGACATATAAAAAAGGCAAGTGGTACTGAGTTAAATGTTGTAAATAATGATTATGTAGTAAATTTGTCTGGATGTATTTTATCAGATACTGATGTAGTGCTGTTAAGTCGAGGCTTAAAGTTTATTCCCAATGCTTTTCCTAGAGGGTATGAACTGAAAATTGAAGTGTTTAAATTTATTAGAAAATTGTATTTAAAATATTTTTTTGCACAAGATACAAATGTAATTCATGAAAACAATGTGGACAGTGAAAGATGATTTAAGTGAAATGAGTTTTCATTCACGTGTTTCTGATTTAGAAACTGATGCTTATTGTAAGTTAAACACTGAAAATGTAACATACAAAAGTGATTTTATTCCTGTGTGTAGGGATGAAAATATACAGCAATTTTCTTCTGCTTTACAATTTTCAATAAAGAGCTTGAAAAAGTGAATATAAACAAGAAAGAAGTTAAATATAATTTAAGTAGAGAAGAATGGAAATGTCTATTAAAGTTCAGTGAAAATAGTGAATTTGTGGTGAAACTATCAGATAAAGGGGGTAGATTAGCGGTGCTTCATTATGATCAATATCTGAATATGTGTTATGCTCATTTAAAGAATGTTAGTTTATGCCTTGGTGGAGCTGGGATGTTATCAAGAAGCAGTAATTAAATACAAAGAACTGCTAATGAAGGGGTTAAGACTAAAATGTTTCTCACAGCAGGATGTATATAAAAAAATTGCAGTTAAGATAACACTATGGCATACTTCTTTTGTGTCCCTAAAATGCACAAAAGTTTAGTGGATCCACCAGGACATCCAACAGTCTCTGCATGCAGTTATTTTACACATAACTTAGCTCTTTTTTACATTCCTACTTGAAAGAAGAAGCAGAGAAGCTAAGGTTTTTATATCAAAGATTCATTTGATTTTTTAAGTAAAATCAGAAATGTAAAGTGGAAGAAGGACATGTTTTTCATTGTTATGGATGTTACCAGTTTGTATACAAATATCGAACATGTCCATGGCTTAGAAGCAGTATTATTTTTTATAAGGACTTGCCTAAAACACATGTTATTATAGAACTAATACATTTTTGTTTAAATAATAACATCTTTGAGTTCAATGGGGAACTTTATAGGCAGCTTCGCGGAATAGCCATCGGGGCAGGTTTTGGCCCCATGTATGCAAATCTTTTCATGGGCATGTTTGAAAACAAATATGTATATAGTAATGGATTTTTTAGGAAATATGTCATAAGTTATTATAGATGTATAGATGATTTAATATTCATTTGTGAAGGTGGGTGGGAAGAAGTGAATACATTTGTGCAAAAAATTCAGATGAATCCCTATAATATCAAGTTTGATGGAATACAGACAGTTGTTAAAGTAAACTTCCTTGATATAACTTTGCAAGGTATTGATGGTAGAATACAAACAAGTTTACATAGAAAATGTCAAAGGAAAAAATTTCAAAGACCAATACACGTAAGGTTCAGTTAAGGCATATTTATTACTTGCCGCAAGGAGACAAAAACATGCAAATGCAAGGATTTGTCTAACTACTAACAGGAAGTATTCTTATTCTTATACTGTTTTACAAGACCTGGCCTTCTATGGCTGACGTAATCAAACACAACTTTCAGTATTGTTCTACAGCAGATGTTACTCAGATTTTCTGCTGACATGACTAGATTTGTGAGAAATTTTTGAGAAAAAGAACCTGGCCTTGGTGGGCTCTAATTCGTTTACAAGCTTCTATTGTACAGTGTTACATTTCAAGGTACTCTTCTAATTCAGATACAAGCAAATGCTGATTGCAGTTCATATTTTCAAACAGGCTTTGTCCTAATTATCTATAGCTTCTACAGCTGTGTATTTTCTCATAGCACAAGCGGAACTTCTTGTCTAAGTTTCATACAAGTAGTATTGTTCTATTCATTATTTTCCCAACGCAAGCAGAAATCTTCTGCTTCTCAGTAAATTTCCAAGGCACAAGCAAATATTTCAGCTAACAATACAAGGTCAGAAAGCATCTGCAGTTTGTACAGATTTATGCAGTATGAAATAGAATAAATTTGTTAACCCTTTTCAAGCTCTAAATGCACTAAGCATATTACTAATACACACATTAATACATATTTTTCTGACATTTCCCCCCGTTTAATACTTTTATTCTACTTTCAAAATAAGCATAAACAGTTTGTGTTTTTCTTCTCCTAACCTCTTCCACTCAGGATTTGCAGTTGAGAGTCATTCAGTTTAAACTAATGACAGCATTTCAGTTTTTCAATAGTTCTTCAAACTCAGCGCTTTGATATAAGGTTTCAGAAACTGACATGTCTATAAGGTGTTTAATCAGTCTTTTCATGCAGGGGATGCCACAACAAACACATACTCCCAGTAGGAGTATTCCTACACAAATGGCAATCAGGATGTTCATTAGGATGGTACCCCACCCCCCAAACCATTTCTCGAAAAAGTCCGTCAGTGGGTTTGGGCCTGGTTTGGTCATGGCAGACACTTGCTGAATTACCTCCAGATGATTGTCTAGCTCCTGTTTATGGTCAGGAGTATGCGAACAGCATTCTTCTTGGATTAAAGCGCAAGTACCACCTCTTGCCGCTAGGGTGAAGTCGAGAGCCATGCGGTTATGAAGCACTACAGTTCTCATAGCATTCAGTTCATCAGTCACCAATTCGAGAGTGGAAAAAGTTGCATTACTCCTTACTTCGAGAAGTTTCGACAGTTTTCTCAGCTCCCAAATCGATTTCACTGCTTCATATGCTGGTAATATGCCTGCCCACGATATAACGCTATCACTCAAGTCCATATGTGTCAGTCCTTTGCCTATGGAATGATGGTCTTTCCAACGCGCATCAATTTGTCCCACTGGATTTACAGGTTTCTTGACGACCTCTTGGACATTTCGAATTTTTCCTCGAGGCAAAACTGCAGTGTGTCTTATGGCCGGAACCAGGTAACCCAAAAAACAACTGCCAGACCAATTCTCAGGTAACCATTTGTATGCCTTTCTGTCACACACAAAGTAACAATCCTCTACTTTAGTAGTAACTTTGCTATGAACATACACTCGCCCTGCATGAAACATTATTCTATCTATTATAGACAGTTGTTTATAAAGAACAGAATTATGTTTTACTTCAAGTGTTTTATGCATCAATCCAAGAAATGAATCATAGTTTGTATTACAATAAAGATCTACATTTATAAGGAACAGTCACATTGCAATTGCTCCAACCCACCTGAACAGTATCATTTTTTATAAAAACACACAGTTCCCTTTTGTGGAACAGACAAGTGCAATGCTATTTTATCTTGTGATGTAATGGTTGAGGTATCATAAATCAAGTTCTCCCAGGTCTCATTGACCCCTAGGGAGACTTTAGTCATTAATAACCCCCCGTATGCTGTCGGCAAAGCTGTGCAAATCCAGCAATTCGAAACATTGAAAGTCTCAGCATACACATATTTAATTGCCTGGTAAGTGCTAAAGTTTGGATGCCAGTCTATGAGTAATGCTTCATGTTTATTCAGTTCAGTCTGTGTGGCTGGGAAAAGGAAAGGCCACAACAAAAAGATTATTGTCACTAGTACAGTTAACAGGATGATTATGCAATACTTCTGAGGAAAGGGGTGTTCTGCATTCCTGTTTCTTCTGGACTCTGTCATTTTTACTCTTGGCACGTGACAAGATTTTTGTCCAGCTCAAAGTTTTTGATTAATTTACAGTGCGTCAGGTGGATCCAGGAGGCGCGCTCCACTATCTTGACTGCAGTGGGTGTCGACAGAAGCACTTGATATGGACCTTCCCACTTTGGTGATGCTCAATTCTTTTTCTTTACTGTCTTCACCCATACCCAAACTCCAGGGGACACTGCCAGTTCTGATGGTCTGGTTCGTTCTTTATCTGAAACAGAATTTGACTGCAACAAATGTTTAGAATTTAACAAATTTCAGTTGTACTCAGCTAGTGTACTGTCAGCTTCCTGGTCTGCGGGCATGAGAGATTTCCACTGAGGTATATAATAAGCCCTTCCAAATAATTTTTCAAAAGGAGTCGATCCTTTTGCATTCGGAACAGTTCTCATGCTCAACAGTGCCAGGGGCAGACAGTACACCCAATTTCTCTGCGTTTCTACTATTAACTTCCTTAGCTTATTCTTTAAAATCCCATTATGCCTCTCGACTAGCCCTGCAGATTGAGGGTGATACGCACAATGATTTTTTAGAGAAATACCAAAATGTCTACTTAACTGTTGTATGGTCTGATTTACGAAGTGTGTGCCGTTGTCACTGTAGATCCTTTCCGGAATGCCAAATCTAGGGATGATTTCTTTGAGGCTGTCAATAACAGTACCATTGGAGGCAGAAGAGAGGCCAACATTGGCACCGTCTGAATCCAGTAACCCAGATGTATATGATCCTGAGAGGGAGTCAGGAAGGACATTTGGAATTTGATAGTAAACCCTAGACTTTGAAGAAGAGAGATGTTGAACTGCAGATCCTGCAACATTCAATTGGGAGAAGGTGTCTGAAGCAACAGGTCATCTAGATAAAGAAAAATCTGAATGCCCTGGAGCCTACAGAAGGCAATCACAGGAGTTAGGCATTTTGTAAATATCCTTCGGACAGTAGAGAGGCCAAAGGGCAAAGTAGAGAACTGAAATTAGATGACGATACAGAAAAATGTCAAAACTTCTTGAAGACAGGGTGAATAGGGATATGAAGATAAGCATCTTTCAGATCCAAGGGCAACAGAAAAGCGTGGGATAATAAAGGATGAAACAGAATTTAAAGACTTAGCATCCAAAAAGAAGGGCTCTGGAGAAAGGTGTTCAGCTGGGAGAGATCCAAAATAGATCTCCAAGTACACTCCTTTCAAGGAACTTCCTGGAATAAAAAACACTGTCCCCCTTGGGAAGGGAGGCAGGTTGAATGGTCCCTTGGTTCACCAGGGACCTTAGAACCTCAAGGGAGTAAGGAAGTAGCACTAGAGGAGGTTGAGGAATCCCAGAGAAAAGAGTGAGAGATTTCCATACCACAAAGTAACCCTAATGGATGATAGAAATAACCCAAGAGTCTGAAGTGAAGAGATGCCAATTTTGAAGACAAAAGGGGAGACGAAGGGGCAAAGGAACCTGGTCTAAAGGTGGGAGGGGGTCAACTTGTCAAAGACGAGCATGTTTATCAGATAAAGGAGGCTACTGGGCCACAGAAACTGAGAAACCTTAGCAGAAGAAGCCTGCCTCCCACCCCTGGCGGGCTTGCCTGCAATCAAAAGCAGATCAAGAAGGATAATTCCTCTGGAACTTGGGGATAGGAGAGACAAAAATACATTTAAGGTCTTGCAAGGCTTTGCCCTTTCTCTTGAAGCGACTTAAACAGGTCAGCAGCAGCAGTACCAAAAAGATGAGTATTATGCAAAGGGACATACAACAATTTTGGCCTTAACGTTCTCAAGAAGAGCCTGTAGATGAAGCCAGGAATAAAGCCTCATGATGAACCCAAAAGCAGCAGTCCTATAAGAGGTGTTAGCAGCATCATAGCTACACTTAATAGAGTGATGAGCGACTTGAGAAGCAGAACCAAAAAAAAGATAAGGCAGAGGATTTACATAAGATTCACTGAGGGCAGAGATAACTTGACAAACCTGAACAGTCAAAGCCAGAGCGTACCTGGTCATGTGGGTCTGGTAATTAATAGCCATAAAGGCCAAAGTAGAAGCAGTGTAAACTTTCTTGCCAGTCCTCTCCATTTCCCTGCTATCCTTATCAGAAGGCAAAAGTTTGGAATAGGGCAAAAGTTTAGAAGGTTTGTCAGAAGAAACTGACACAACAGGATCAGCAGAAGGATATTTAAATAAAAATAGTCCTCAGGAACCTTCTATAACCTTGAACCTATCAAGTTTCTTAGGAGCTGGAGGCTGAGAATCAGGAGATTTGGAAGCAGCAATCAAAGTATCCAACAAGGCAGCCAACACAGGAGGAACTGCCAAAGGTTTAGGAGTATCCACCTGAAGCAACTCGTATCTTCTCTGAATATTCATCACTTGAGAAGAATCCCACTTAAAGAATTCTATCATTCTAGCAGTTGTGACCTCAAAGGTCAGTTCCTTGAAGGAAGACTTAGGATTAACAGATTCCTCATCATCGGAACCATAAGCCAAAGGCAAAGGTATCTGTGAAAAGTAGGACAAAGACCCTTCACCAGACAAGGGAATCTTCATCTGAGGAATCCGGTTCCTTAAACCATTTAGAAGTGGAAGAGGTCCAAGGAGGAGTGGGTACTTAAACCCCTTGAGGAGGCTTTAGGGCCATTAAAGCAGAGAACAAGCCCTGAATAAATTCCTGCCATTCCCTTTGAGGATCCTTAGGACAGATGGAAACTTGCTTCAGTTTTTGTCCTTTCTTAGAGGGGACATTAGCCCTAACAAATACCACAGGTTCCAACCCTTGACAAGATTTGAGAAGAGAACCTGGAGCTTCCTCCCTAACCAATATTGCAGAATCCCTCTAGGATTCTCCCCGATAATCAATCCTGGTTCCCCCTCTACGTCCATAACAGATGCCTGGAAAGACTCAGAGGATGTGCAAAAAGATGGATCCATGACAGCCTCCAATGGGGTCGCTGCAGAGGAATCTAACATAAACACTGAATGGCCTACAGAGCTATTACCTGCTTCTAGAGGGACGTCCAGTGGAGGCTGGACAGCTAAAGAATTTGGCCGAGACTTCTTGACCTTTTTACCTAGCGGGAGTATCTCTGTTGAAGGATTCCACCATGGTACCCTGGCTAACTGTCTAAGCAGTTATTTATCAAGATAAATGGCCAGGGAAGACAAATGGCTTCTGATCATCTTAGACACAAATGCTTACAGATACTACAGGAGGTATAGTCGTGGGAAGGCCCAAACAAAAAAGACACTGTTTGTGACAATCATTATTGGGAATCTGCCTCCCACACTGACATCTTCCTCCCTTGGTTGACATGAACTCTAGTGATAAAAAAAAAAAAAAAATACAAGACCATGAAAGTAAATTTAAAAATAATAACAAAAATAACCCCAATGGGGCAGTTATCTGGTGTTGCTAAATAATCAGTACAGAAACAAAATGTTCAAGTCAACTGGCAACAACGGCCTTTAAACTGGTGGCAAAAGTTCTGGGTAGATGCATCTGTACGACCCTTTTATACCCTACGTTCTCTGCAGGGAGCATAAATGTGACTTATGGCACAAACAACATCTATTTTAAGCTTATCTATACTGGCCAAGCAACAGGCTGTCTGGGGTGGGATATCCCTTCTTTAAGTAATACTGCAACAGTGATATAGAATGACATCTGGAGGGTCAGGTAGTAGATTCCCTCAGGAGACCTTCAACTGCTGACATCAGGCAAACCACAGAAACTCAACTGGCTACTATGTTCTCCATCACTAATGTTATCATGAGGCTTATCTCTAATGCATCTAGGGTAGCAGGCACTGGCATTGCTGTCTGTCTCCATGTTTGGCTGAGATTGTGTGATAGTTCTGAGTGCTGACATCTGGTTTCGGCACAAACCTAATTTTTTTCATGTGCATGGCAGTAGTAGTAAAACATCTCAGACTGCAAGGGTTCTGAGTGTTCCCATAGCTAGACAGCTAGCTTACTACAAATGCAGAGATCCTTAATTTTAGCAAAAGTCTCTCTTCTTCACTTGTATCAATTCTTGGATATCTCCATAAACTAGGAAAGGTCAGGTTTGCAGCCCACTTAATCCTTTGAATTACTAGGTTGCCATTTAGATGCAGTCTGTCAAATAGCAAGGCTTACTTCTTATAGGTTCATACTAGGCTATCTGCCCTAGTGCATTTATAAGCCTAGCCAGAGTGTGTTTGGCTTTCGCCACCCATTTTAAATTAATTTTGCTACGCCCTTTATCGAGGTTAGTATACTGTGCCTCTGTGTAACAGTGACACAGAAGTGATACCCGGGGTAAACCTACGATCTCCCATCCACTCATCAAGATTCCTCTTAAAGAGAGTCAATGAGGGACTCTGCCTAACCTGGACTGGGATTTTATTCCAGAGTGAAGGGAGCCTCTGTGTTATGAATCTGTCCCTCCAGCATGTCCTATTTATTTCAGTGCTGAGGTTCAAGTCTCTCGAGCGCGTAGCTCGATGGGATTTGGATTTTCTGAGGTGCAGCATGTCCATTAATTCCGGGTTGGACATGGCTTTATACGTCAGGCACAGATTGCCTCTGAGCAGGCGGTATGCCACTGAGTAGAGATGGAGTTTCTTTAACCGGGCAGCATATGACATCTGTTTGAGCCCTTTGATCCTCTTGGTGAGGTACTTTTGGGGTCTTTCCAGTTGCTGCAGGTGTCTGGTAAGGTACATCCCAAAAGGGGCATTGTACTCAATTATGGGCCTGATGAGGGATGAGTAAAGAGGCACGATGACCTCCCCTGATCTAGATGTGAATCCCTTCATGATTAGGTGGGCTATATAAAATGTTTTTCTAACCACTTTGGCCATGTGGTTGTCAAAAGAGACATTGCTATCAACTTGGGTCCCCAGGTCCCTAATTACTTCTTCTGTACTTAAAGGATTACCACCTATGTGGTAATTTGTGGGCACTTTGTTTTTGCCAAAGGGGATGACTATACACTTTTTGGCGTTTAGCTTGAGGCCATGGCTCTGGCACCAGTTGTCTGTTTCTATGAGGCCCTTTTGGAGGATGCTTGTGTCAGCTGGAGAGTTGATTATGGCGCCCAGGATGCAGTCATCTGCGAAGTTGGTCAGCCACAGTCCTTCCGTGTTGGCCTGTACCTCCGAGAAATATATACCGAACAAGAGAGGTCCCAGGACTAAGCCTTGTGGGATGCCACTTGTAACTGGTTTGGAGTCTGACATGGCTCCAGCAATTCTAACCATGTGGGTTCTGTCCTTGAGCCAGTTTGCAACCCATCTAGTGACATAGGGTTTATATTTAAGCTGGTGAGCTTATCTATAATGCCCGAGTGGGGTATTGTATCGAAGGCTTTTGCGAGGTCCAGGTAGGCTGTGTGGACCACCTTCCCCTCGTCAATGGCCTTGGTGACTGTTTCAAAGAAATCGACCAGGTTTAAGAGGCAGGATCTGCCCTTAACAAAGCCGAACTGGGTAGGATCCAGTGTCTGTAGGTCCCCAATATCTTTATTTAAGAGGTCCATGATGATCCTTTCCTTAGCTTTGCAGACCAAGCTAGTCAGGCTTATGGGGCGATAGTTTCCAGGATCCGTTGAGGCACCACCTTTGTGGAGAGGGACCACTGTTGCTGTACGCCACTCTTTGGGTACATATCCTGTAGTAAGGCTGAGATTGAACAGTTGTTTTATGTTTGGGTTTAGCTGTTCTTGGAGTTCATGTAGGACGCAGCCCGGGACACAGTCTGGTCCCATTGATGCTGTGTTTTTTGCTTTGGAGAGGGTGGCTCTTACCTGAACATCTGAGATGTCATGGGGGCAGCACTCTTCTGGGATAGATTCTTATTACTTACAAGCACAGGATCTTTTCAGCTCACCAGCATCTTTAATTCTGTGATTACCAGTTTACATGGCAGCTTCAGTTGCACTGGTTCTTCATGCCAATTTCTCGCAAGAATCCTTAAATAAACACTGTCAACCCAGTGGTCACAGTCAAGCCACACTCCTCATCAACCTGACATGTTTTCTGTTGTGCTTCACCGTCACATATCTTGGTGAATGAATTTCCCTTTGGTGTACCTGAAATGACCATTTGTGTTTCCTTTGCCTGTGGCCGTGATTACTATAGATGTCTCCTCCTTAGAGGGGAGGGCATTTCAAAAGGAGGATGGTTCAAGAAACATGGGCCAACTTGGAGTTCCATCTTCAAATTACTGTTCTGATAATGAGGGTGATCCTCCTGGCATTGCAGGCACTTCAAGACTTCCTCCTTCAGGGTGCGATTTCCATTCAGACATATACCTCATCTATGGTCTGGTTACATTGGGGCTGAAGGGGACAAGCTCTTACCCGCTATGTCAAGAGGCCATGAGAGTCTGTGAATGGGCAGTCTTCTCATAATGCATTCCAACAGCAATGCATGTACCAGGTCAAAACAATATTCTGCCGGACAGGTTCATTTGATGCATTGTCCTGCCTCTTCAGTTGTCCCTCAACAGAACAGTAGCAGCAGAAAGTTTCAGCCTGTGGGACCAGTCTTGTGACCTGCTTTCATCTTACAACAGTTCAGAATGCAGCATCTACCTTGCCCTCATCCCTCAGCAGAGGCAGTCACAAGAGGAAAGCAATTGTCTCCAGCTGGCCCTCCTTTCTGACTAATAACAATAGTCTCACAGAAAGCTTCCATGTGTAAGACAGCTGTGATTCTCATTGGACCCTGTGTAATTTCATATTCCAGTCTTGAGCTTCATCAAGTCAGAACTGCATTGGTGGAGAGATCATATGTCTCAAAATCCAGGTCTCCCTGTTTCTCCACCCATTCCAGCACAATCTGTACAGGCAGGTTCCTCCAGTTCTACATAAGGGAACAGTTTAAAAGGGAGTAAAAGTGCAAAGATTTGTGAGGCTATTCACCCAGATCAAAACGCATCAGTATAAGAGAAATGTTGGCAGTGATTCATGCCATTAAGTCTCTAGATCATCTATGGGTCCCAGGTCCCTTTCATATGTGACTGACAGTACCAGAGTCAAGTGGTACATAAACAGGGTGGTACCAAGTTGTACCCTCTGTGTTGGCTGGCAGTAATTGCTTGGGTGTTAGTTCTTTAGCACTCCTTAACCCTTCAAATGTTTTTCATATAGTCAGAGCAAAACATAGTAGCAGACAAGCTGAGCAGATCCTGGGCAGACCCTCACAAGTGGAAACTCAATACAGAGGTCATCCTAGAGTTGATACAGATATGGGAAACACTTCAAGTAAATGTTTGTCTTCTCAAAACAGACAACTAAACAGATTCTGTTCCAGAACACCCTTCAGGCAGGTTTGGAAAACAAATGCTCACTTATTCCTTTGGTCAAATATGTGTCTGTTTGCATATCTGGCCTTGCCAAAGATTGCCCAGGGTAATTCTGAAGAGTTTCAGAACAATGCTGCAGAAGTCATTGTGGTGACTCCTTTTTGGTCTAGGCAAAGTTGGTTCTTCCTTCTTATGGAATTGGCCAAGAGCAAGTGCCACAAGCTTCCTCATAGATTGGAACTACTCACACAGGTCAGAGGGAGTTTGATACACCTTGGCATCAAACAACTTTGACTGACTGCCTGAATGATTCAATTTTAATACCTTTGAGATGCCTCTTTAATGAGACTGTCTAGCACGTACTGAAGGAGGCAAGAAAGTCTGCTAGTAAAAAAAACATATGCTGGCAATTGGAAGAGATTTTCTGGTTAGTACCTAGCCCATAACCAGGAATCCAACAGGGATTTTGTACCACTGGTGATTGAATATTTGCATGTGTTGCTGTCCACTAGCATATCTTATGCTTCCATAATGGTTTATCCTTCAGCTATTTCTGCATGTCTGCCCACAGATCCCCCTCTTTCTTCTCTGTTTATTGTCAGACGGGTTTTTAAAAGTAGTCTTTCACCTGAGGCCTCCTCAAAAATAGCTTCTTACTCATTGGGATCTCACTTTTATGTTAGAACCTGCCAGTCAAGTTAATTTAAGGTTCATAACTTGGAAAACTCTGACATCTGAATTGTAGGCTCTCTTGGTGGGATAACCCTATCCGGTTGTCTATAGAGATAGGGTCACTTTGTGCACAAACACCTCTTTTGTGCCTAAGGTTGTCTCAGAGTTTACTTTGAATCAAGCCATTAATCTCCTTGTTTTCTGCCAGATCCTAAAAACAAGTGATGAAAGATTCTGTACACACTAGATATGCATAGGCAATTGAGGTAGTATTTTTAACAGATCTAAGTCCTTCAGGACTGCTTATCAGCTATGCATTTCCTATTCTTGGACCAAAAAAGGTCAGCTCATGTCTAAGCAGACTGTATCCAGGTAGTTGCCATTTGCTGTTGTTTTTTTTGACACACTCACCATGGAAAATCTATTTCAGGCATTGTTAGGGCACATTCTTCTAGAGCCTTTGCTTCTTTGATGGCGTACTGGAAAAAGGTAGACTATAGAAGCACTCTAGTGGCAGTAACTTGGTCTTCCAGCCATACATTTCCAAAGCATAACAAGCTAGATTCCTTTTCCAAGTCCAAAGTAGGCTTTGCTTTGACCATTTTCCAGGGGCTCTTGGATCTGTATCCTTCCTCCTTCCAGGATGGATAAGCTATGATAGTCTTACTCATATACTACTACGGCAATGAGAATGATCAGCATAATACAGTTGTACAAGTTGTACTTGCCTATAACTGTAGATGTTCGAATTCTTTGCTGCTGCAGTAGCCAAACCCACCCACCATCTTCCTTTTTGTAAATAGTTTTGTTGCGTTATAAAGTTTTTGATGTTTTGTTGCTGTTGCTTGTACAGTGGATATACAGAGTGTACACACCCTTGTTAAAATGCCAGGGTTTTGTGATATAAAAAAATGAGACCACAATAAATCATTTCAATACCTTTCCCACCTTTAATGTGATCTATAACCTGTACAATTCAATTGAAAAACAAAGAAATCTGTTAGGGGAAAAAATATAAAAAATAAAAAATGTACAATAAGCTAGTTGCATAAGTGTGCACACCCTTAAACTAATACTTTGTTGAAGCACCTTTTGATTTAATTACAGCATTCAGTCTTCTTGCGTAGGAATCTATCATCATGGCACATCTTGACTTGGCAATATTTGCCAACTCTTCCTTGCAAAAGTGCTCCAAATCTGTCAGATTGTGAGGGAATCTCTTGTGCACAGCCCTCTTCAGGTCACCCCACAGATTTTCTATTGGATTTAGGTCTGGGCTCTGACTGGGCCATTCCAAAACTTTGTCTTCTGGTGAATCCATTCTTTTGTTGATGTGGATGTTTGCTTGGGGTCATTGTTGTGTTAAAAGGTGAAATTCCTCTTCATCTTCAGCTTTCTAGCAGATGCCTGAAGGTTTTGGGACAAAAGTGACTGGTATTTGGAACTGTTCATAATTCCCTCCACCTTGACTAAAGCCCCAGTTGCAGCTGAAGAAAAAAAAAAACAAAGCGTGATACTGCCACCACCAAGCTTCACCATGGGGATGGTGTTCTTTTGGTGATGTGAAGTGTTGTTTTTGTGCCAAACATATCTTTTGGAATTGTGGCCAGAAAATTCAACGTTGGTCTCATCAGATCATAACACATTTTCCCACATGCTTTTGGGAGACTTGATGTATTGTTTTGCAAATTTTAGCCAGGCCTGGATGTTGTTCTGTGCAAGAAAAGGCTTCCGTCTTGCAACCGTACCCCCATAGTCCAGACATATGGAGAATATGGGAGATTGTTGTCACATGTAGTACACAATCAGTACTTGCCAGAAATTCCTGCAGCTCCTTCAATGTTGCTGTAGGTCTCTTGGCAGCCTCCCTGACCAGTTTTCATCTAGTCTTTCCCTCAATTTCAGAGGGATGTACAGTTCTTTCAATGTCACTGTTGTCCCATATTTTCTCCACTTTTTGATGACAATCTTCACTGTGTTCCATGGTATATCCAATGCTGTAGAATTGTTTTTGTACCCTTCTCCTGACTGATACCTTTCAACAGTGAGATCTTTTTGATGCTTTGTAAGCTGTCTGTGAACCATGGCTTGTGCTGTAGCAGACAGAATCCTACTAAGACAGCTGAACTTTATTTGGGGGTAATCAGAGTCTCTTTAATTGATGGCAGGTGTGTACCCAAGAAGACTGAATGCTGTAATTAAATCAAAAGGTGCTTCATCAAAGTATTAGTTTAAGGGTGTGCACACTTATGCAACTAGCTTATTGTACGTTTTTTATTTTTTATATTTTTCCCCTAACAGATTTGTTTTTCAATTGAATTGTACAGGTTATAGGTCACATAGGTGGGAAAAATTTTGAAATAATTTATTGTGGTCTCATTTTTTTATATCACAAAAGCCTGGCATTTTAACAGTGGTGTGTACACTTTTTTATCCACTGTATCTTGATTAGCTCATAATCAGTTCCATGTGTTTTTGCTGAAGGGCAAGAAAGTCCTGAAGATTTTTATACGTTCTGGCCATACATATAGCTCCATCTGAAGAAGTTTCAGCCTAAAGACAGTCAGTCAGAGTGTTGGAAGGGATTAAAACTTTAGAGAGCTGACTGGATTCTGCAGGATTCAGTCCTAGCACTACTGCACCATTGAAAATTTCAAATATCTACTGTTATAGGTAAGTGCAACTTATACAATTGTACTTTCTCTTTGCTTCTTACATGTTAGTTCTCTTTGTTTCATGTTTAACACTCCTCTTTCTACTTCTCGCTGAAGAAGTTGTAATGATCTTAAATATGTTACCATGTCCTACATGTTGATAACAACCTTTACATCTTGTCTACATAGTGCATGTTAATAATTTACTCTTACATTAATAATTTTTCCTGGGACCACTTCTTGTCTAGCATTCACACAGTTCCTGATTGCAATTATTTATTTATTTCAGCCTTTTGTTGCCTCAAATGTTGAGCCAACTGCTTGGTTGCTGTAAGGTTATTGTAAAAAAAAAAACAGTTGTTTTAAAACCATTACTCTGTGTTCATTCATATTTTTCAAGTACAACTTACATAGACATTCTAGATTCTTTCAAGTGCTTTTTAGTCTTTTGTGTTCCCCTTGTTATTTAATGCTTCTGTAAATCCCCTGACTTTATTAATCCCTCTATATACCTGCTCTGACTACTACCAGGGGAACTGATTTTCCATTTTTCCAGGAAACATGTTGATAAATCCTAAATTTGAACGGTCTGAAAAATGAAAAAACACGGGATTGTCAGAGAATTCGCCATTTTAAGATACAGAGCTAATTCATTACAAGGTATATTTCTGCTCATACTTATTAATTGTAATATTGTCAAATTGTCAGTTTGCCTTGCTGACTATTCTGTACTTAAATTTTATTTAAATTTATATATACATGCATATATGTATATAAATACAAAAGAAGTTTGCAATGAAGTCATCATAATAACTGGAAATTACATCTACAAATCACGGGTATAATTACTAGATTTCTTGAAAACAGCATTTCAGTTTTTTGAAAATCGAAAATCATTGTCCTTGACTACTATTATATATCTCATTTCTTTTCATTGTGACCACATTTCTTTTGTTTAGTTTGCAATTATCCCATTCATTTTCTTTACTGTTAGATTCAAATTTGGTAAAATTTCAAGTAAAGTTTGAGCTACCCAATCATTAAAATGGCTTCATTTTCAGAAGAAATACTGGAAAATGCCAATGTTTGTCACAACAGACTTCTACTTGCTTACGAAACATAAAGTATATTATATGTGCATGATCTGATACTATCACTGGATGTGTTTTTGTGGCTGGCAACTGTGTCAGTATTCTTTTGATATGTAACATCTGTTTAATTTTGCCCAAGAGCCTTGTTTTGCTGAAAAATGTGTATATTCCACTTCATTCTGTCTAATTACATCAGTGAGCCCAAATACATGCATATATCCCTTCTGTGCTGGTATTCTATGATATTTTGAGCATCCAGTCATGGGACCCTTCTGTTTGGCATCTATTTCTCAGAACTTCAGGCCAGTACTCCTAGCCTGTAGTTATCAAAGTTTGCAGAAGACCATAAATTGGTTGTTGTTATTCAGTCTTCCACTAACTTGCTGTTGGTCCAACATGGGTTAGACCATGTTAGCAACTAGTGCAAGGACAGTGGTCTCAAATTAAATGTGAAAAAATGTAGTATGGCTCATTTTAGTAAGTAAAATATTTCCACATACCGTGAGTAAAATATTTTCACATACCATACAGGTGACATACCCCTCCAGTCAAACCCTGTTATAAGGAATCTATGCACTCGTGTTGCTAATTCATTATCTCTTCACCATCATATCTCTTCAGTAGTTTGGAAAAACTTGTGTCTCAGACATCTAATTTGCAAAGTCATCTCCGTAGATCGTAAAGGAGTCCTGCTTCCCCTTTATTCATATTTCATTAGACCCATTGTTATAGTATTCCTTTTGGCATGTAGTTGTCTAAACATATCAAGTGAAAAAGCTCAGAGATTCATAAATGAAAAAGGTATGTGACCTCAAAAATCTTTATCAAGACAGACTATCAACCCTCTCTCTTTTAGACTCCTCTGTGTCGATCTGCATCTAGCCTTTTGAGCCATGAAAGACCTCAACCCTCTTTGATCTCTTATTCCTTTGCAGAACAGATGTTACCACACATAACCAGTTAAAAAATGAAATATTCGTCAAAAGATAACTCATTGCTGTGATAGATTCATATCCTAATTTATCCCTTACCTCTGGGACAAGCATCCAGTACATGTCAGGCAGAGCACACTTACCAACTTCAAGGTAACCATAGATAATTGGGTGGGCAGCCTTATATTCTCCACCAGTTCTATCTTGTCTTGCTCTCCTTGAGGCTGGAGGGAACTTTGAATAAAGATTTTTAGTTAGGCTTGTAAAGGTCTGTTGACTAATTGCCTAGTACTTACCTGTGAACTTGTTTCTTCCTTATTTCATATAGTGTTCCATTCTCCAGCCTCTATCATGCATTCTTGATAAAAGGCTATAACTTCTCCCATATTTTTCTTTGTAATTTGTCTCAGTGGTTCCTGTGAAATGCATAGTGCAGCCAGTGTATTTGCAAATTATCAACAATCTCTTATCAGGGTAAATCTCACCTGCTTATCCTTCACTTGTTTCTTATTCTTTATTCCAGTACCCCTTTTTAATTAACTTAAGATCCCTTTGTTTCTTTATATTTCTGCTTCAGCATAGTTCCCCCTTTCCCTTTTTTCTTTACAAAACTTAATGCTCTTTATGATCTTGTGTGCATTTCTTGTGACATTATTACCCAGATATTATTTATTGTCTTTGTGTGTGTGTGTATATATTTTATTATTTTATTTTACATTTGATTACTGGGAAAGTCCTTTTTCAGCGGAGGCCCGGGGAGAAAAGCTCCACATATAACACAGATTATTGTAGTACATTACGCAGGTACAGACTAATAACACTATACTTATTACATAGAATAAAAATAGGCTAATAATGATTGACCATTACACTGGTACAGACAAATATCACTATACTAATTACATAGAATAAAACTAGGATGATAATACTTGACACTATATGCCAACTAAAATTCAGATTGAGAAATGGTACACTATTCAAGTACAAGAATGAAACTCCTTAAACTGAGCAGTCAAATAACATTCAGTATGATGCAGTATTATAGTTGTATAAAGTATTCACCAAGTGTCTATACTAAGAATATGCAGTAACTGTTGAGCGAAGAGAGAGGTATGAGGGCTGAGACTTGCTAGATGGAGAGGTTCGGTGCCAGAACATGTAGTAGGAGTATTTACTCTGGGTGAGCAGGAAGGAGAGGATGTTAGAATAGTCAGGGGAGTCACAGTTACAGATCCAATTAGCTTGTAGGTGCGTTTTTAGAGATTTCTTAAACTGAGCTAAGGATGCAGTGGCAGATATATTAGAGGGCAAAATATTCCATATAAAATTTGAATGGGGGAGGCTCCTGCAAAGTTGTTGTTTTTAATTACTTTAAGGAGAGGTTTGTTATTGGAGCGTAGTACCTTGGTACTGGAGTAAGGATGAATTAGGTTTTGTATTGCAGGGGTTTTGTCTGGGTGGTAAATAATTTTATGAGTTAATATAAGCTGGTTGTAAAGGAGAAGATGGGGAAGTTCAAGCCAGTTGAGTTGTTTTAAGGGCTGAGCAGTGGTGTGAATGATGTGAGTTGGTGGCAAACTTAGCAGTTTTGTTATAGCAGACATCAAGTGTAGTTATATCCAATTTTCTAAGATTGGTGAGGGTAGGGGAGGCATATAGAGGTGTAGAGATGAGATGTGTTTGTGCAGTTTTAACCCGGGTGCTGTTAGTGAGGAATTGTTTATTTCTATATAGTCCCCCCCAATTTTTTATGTACCTTCTTTATGGTGAGTGAGATGTGAATGTCAAATTTCTTGTTACAGTCTATTTCAACTCCTAGAAGTTTGGTATGAGTTACAGGAAAGGCAATTGTTTTATTGTTAGAAATTATAGGAAGTGTGAGAATGGGAGTGAAGTGAAGAGTAGGCTGGAAAATGAGAAGTTTGGTTTTATTAGGGTTTAATAATAGTTGAGCGTTGGAAAGCCATTCTTCTACAGGTAGGAAAGAGGCCTGCATTTGAAATTGCAGTTCTTGGTGTGTGTGTGTGTGTAGTAACATTCCAGACTAAATCAAATGTTATCACTGTAATGATTATCACTTTATTCTACATACTTCTATTGTCTTTCTGTTACAAACTAGTCCTTCATAGCCTGTTTCTCTCATTTTGTACCAGTTTATATATTTTTGGATAAGTTGTCCCAAATGATCTTAATGTCCTGTTTTCACAAGAACAACACAAAACTGTCTCCCAACCCCAAAAAGTAAACAGCATATTAAACTACATGGATATGTTTCTTTAGCCAGTAGAGCTAACACTCTAAAAAGAAGCAGTGTAAAGCTTCTTCCAGTCTTTTCTAATCAGAATTCAAACACTTGATTTACATATTTGGTGTGGAGAGCACCTATAATCATTAGTTTTTCATTTGCCTGTAGCTAGCAAATTAAATAGTTTAATTCCAAAGCTGTCTATTTATCCATGTGTTGCTAGATAGCCAAACATGCTATCTACCTTATTTCATTTATTTGTCACTTTAAATTTTTATTTATTCCTACAATGTGTTTATTCCTGTAATTAGTGCGCATTTTTTAACCTTTCCACTTTAATTTCATTAGATATTTCAAATGTTGTTCTTTTCAAAAGTTCAAACTTGTTAGCCATATGGACAAAGCAGCTCATTTCTCTTGTAATCAGTCATAGTTTGTCAAAGAAGCAAAGAACGTAAGCTGCATTCCATAGATTAGGTTCATAGATTGGGCTATTTCACGCCTAGCCAATTACCCCATGTGAGAATCAAACCTTGTATCTGTAAGGTAAACACCATAATCATTATGCCATCCTCCCACCCATTCCAGTACCATTAGAGGCAGAATATGTCAGTCTGCAGGCTGAGAATCTCTCATTTTGTAGCCTGTTAACCAATATGACTTTGACCAAACAGCATACAATATCAATTAGTAATTTTCTTAATGGTGCATACTCATCTAACAGTTTTAAAATATTTTCAGTGTGATTTTACTTATACCAAACATCTATGGCCATATGTATATTCCCCCTGTATTTAAACAACATTTTCCAAATCCTCCCACCTTTTTGTTGGTGCTGTTTTATAAGGCTGTGTCTCTTCTGCCCTCCACCCCTTATGATGATCTGATTTTCAAAGTCCCTCTCACCCCTCTTTCATTGCTTTTGACTGTTGTTTAAGCTATTTATGCACTTTTCCAACCCATGGTTTTTCATAGATCCATGATACTGAGTGCCCACCCAGCAAACCTATATTGCTCTTAAGTAAACCTCCTTTATTGTGTATTGTCTCATGCTCACTTTCCTGGAGCTCGGTAATGTTTGGAGTCCTAGCCTGCATTCCAGAAGTGTTTTACGTGTATCCAGTGCCATCTAGACAAAGTTGATTCTTAAATCGCACAAGTTATTTTGAGTAATAGCTAGTGTTTTCTGCTTCTATGTGTGAATTTCACTGGATTTTCTATTTAAAAAAATGTTCTTGTCATTGTTACTGCTATAATACTGTCTTGAAATTGTCTTCAACGAAGGATTTCCAGCTAGTTTAAGTGCTTTGTGTTAGCATTGCACTTGTGGGTCTCTTATACTGTTTTTTTAACATTGAGGACTGGTTTGTTCATCTTCTTGCAGGAAGTGTTGGCCTGTCTGTCCGAGTTAGTAAATACACAAAAGGACTCTGTGTATAGTTGTTTTATTATTTAGATTTGATTTCCTTTTTATTCTTCCTCAACATATGGGTTACTGATCTGAATTCAGATATGACTTGGCCACATATTACAGACTTACAGGTCCAACTCTTGAGTTCCTCCCTCTACTCATAATGCCCCTGTCATCCTATAATACCTCATATCTCATTTGCTGGCATCTCGCACAAACATGGATCCTCTCTCAGGAGCTTGTTATTAGGCTTTTGCAGAATTTTTGAGCAGTTTTTACTTCAGTAAACCTGTATTGTGTATTTTTCTGCTGTCCTCCCTCTATGCTTAACAAGTTTATCATTTTTTTCTTTCTTTAGATCTCCTTTCTGACTATATTTTCTATGGACTTGGTATTCACATAGGGTACCATTGTTTGTACTAGTCTATACCTTTTTTGCTCTTACTTTCCTACCCCATTTTAGGGTACTCTTACTATCATTACTGGTAGTTTTTCTGTTTAAAAAATGTTACTGTTATTTTTTTCCTCTCTTTCCTTCTTTAAGTGATGACTAAGAAACAAACTGGCTTTAAAAAAATGCACTTTCTGTGGGCACAAAATTCTGATGCCCACAGGGAGTGAGTTTGTTGCCTAGGAGTGGCACATCTATCTACTGATCGCTATGTTTGTGCCATGTTTAACTCTAGAGCAATTTCTGATAGAAGAAACAAACTGGTACTTAAGGGATTGCTGTTCTCTTCCTTCTTTTCGTCTTTTCCTTGAACTTGCCCTTCCAGGTTCACAATTGATCCATTATTTCCTTAGCTCCATTCCCCTTTTCTTCAAATGACACAGAGGAGATAATCAAGGCCACAGTCCACTACATTGACTATTAGATCCTCCGGAAGTCTTTCTGAGGCTGATGTGGATAGGATGATGGGGAAGTTCTTCAGAGCTTAGATTCAGATGGGGTTATTCTGTCTCTGTCTCCCATCTGATCAGTGAGCCTACCCTTTACTTCCCATCTAGTGATATCTCCTTCTCTGATCCATCCCATATCTTCAGAACCCTCTGATCCGAGAGCCCCAAGAGATTGTGTGTCTAATCCAGATACAGCTAGGTCTTCAAATCTGACAATTTCCCTCTCTGGTTCTACTCCTGTTCCTTTGGATTGGTGCGAATCCCAGAGCCGAAGCATCAGAGTCTGATCTGGGGGACCAGGATCTATTCCAGTGTTGTCAGAGCCATCCTTGCCCCTCAGAGCTTTGGTGCTGGATAACTTGGGTCTTGCTCCCTCCTCAAGTTATGGATCTGGACAGGGTTGAGTCTTGGCTGCTTTGGAGGTTTTGGCCTCAGTGCACCCTGCCATGGCTTCTCCCGGTCCTTCTGCATTCAAAGTAGTGGAGAGGGTTTTTTTCTCATCCATGAGATCTGGTTTCTGTCTCTTTCTTGGATCCTGCACCTTTTCCTCCAGCAGGTCCAAGCTCTGATCCCATCAGATCTACTTGCATCCAAAGAGTTTCCCTAGAGGAACTTCCACTCTTTGGATACCTTCCCAGAGCATCCCACTGAGGAGGTTCGCTACAAGAGAATGTGCAAAAGGAGGCACATAGACTCCCCTATGGAATCTCTCTCAGAGGATACTGACTTCAAAGAAGGGGAAGGTTCCCCCAGATCCCCATAGGATGATGTCTCATTTGGAGACATTCTGGATATTCTTAAGCAGAAGGATGGTTGAGCTTCATATACTTCCTCCTCAGAGGAGTCCATCTTTCTGGAAGCTTTTGTTTCTGGCCCATAAGTCTTAGGTGACTTCCTCGACTGACCTAGTCTGTCGCTGGATATGGAGGGAACCAGACTCTGTTGAACCAATTCTCTGATGTCCAGACAAAATTTTGGCACCACCAATGGACAGACCCCCATGGGAGCAAAAGAGTCCCTGTTGATACTATGGTTGTGGCAGCAGCCACAACAAAAGGAGCTAGCTGAGCAGAGCTTCTCTGTCCATCCCCCTAATAGAGAGTTGAGGGTGTTGGACAAATTTAGAAAGATCATATTTGCTTCAGCTACTTTGCCTTGAGGTCCTTGAATTATTTAGTGCATTTAATATGGCTGCAGAGGGATTTGACCAAGGAGCTCTCCAAATTCCTCTTGGAGCCCATGTCTGTAGAAGACTATAAGAGGTCGTCTTCACAACTGACCACTCTATTATCCATTTCCACTGTGTCCATGAGGTTGCTATCCCATGCTGCAGAGGGTACCTCACAGGCTGGCGACTCAGGCATTGCAGTATGGAGACATACCTGTATGCGGTTATGCAATTTTGCTGGTGCCTTTCAAGTCTTCTTTCCTCAATGCCCCTTTTGATGGAATGTCCTTCTTTGGCTCTTTACCCCTCAATGATTCTTTTTCCAGAATCAAAGGGGGAGCAAGAAAATGTGGTTCCATAAATCACAGGGTTCTTTCCTGGACCCATGCAGGGACAACAACTCCAGGGGCAGAGGGGGGAGTTCAAAAAGAAGGCACCATCCCTGTGGCAGGAGAGGCCTGCAAAACCAGGGTTTCTGAGATTCCTTCCTGGATATATCATTTTAACGCTCCTAAACAGCTGCCCGACTGTTCACCTCTGGAGGCCGTCGGGGGCACTTGTATTTGAACCCAGATGCCTGGGATTCAACAACAAAAGATTCTTGGGTACTAAAAATACTATCCAGAGGTTATGTCATGCCAGTTTTCCAGTTTCCCCCAACCAAAAGAAGAAAGCTTCCTGATATTGAACCCAGTCAGAGAGAAGCTGCAGCTCAACAGATTCAAAAGCTGCTGGACAAAAGAGTGATCCGACAAAAGATTATTGTGAATTTGCTCAAGGTTCTTTTTAGTGCCAAAGAAGACAGGCGAACTGAGACCAGTTTTGGATCTATGCCACCTGAACTTATTTGTGAAGAAGTCAAAGTTCCGAATGGTCATGGTTCAGTCTATCCTGCCGTTTTTGCACAAAGATGATTGGATGTGCTCAGTCTATCCTCAGGACGTGTACTACTACATCAGGATGAACAGACACTCCCGAAGATACCTACAGTTTTGGCAAGGGGCCAGTCACTGTCAATTCAGAGTCCTGCCCTTTGCTCTCACCACAGTCCCCAGGGTGTTTACCAAGTGTATGACAGTGGTGGTAGCTGACCTGAGACTACTGGGATTCCAGGTGTGTACATATTTAGATGACTGGTTTCTAACTGCTCCAACCCAGGCATCTCTTAGAACAGTCCAGGAAATGTTTGCTCCAACTTTGTCAAAGTTTGGGCATTTCAGTCAACATCTCCAAATTACAGCTACATCCAGTACAGAGCCAAGAGTTCATTGGTGCCCAGTTGAACACATGGTGTGGATACAGTCAAGTTTCATGTTCAGCAAATTCTTGTCCACCCTGCCCCTCCAGCCCAACTTGTTCTCTAGGTTCAGTGGCATGAGCCCTAATCTTCGTTCCCTTGGCATGTTACTTTGTCTGTTCTCCAATGGAATCTAGCTGTTCAGTTGTCTGTTCTGCAACATCCTGTGTCCTTCCCAGTCAAACTCACCAGGATATGCAAAAATCATCTTTCTTGGTGGATTCTTTCGGATGAGATTTTTTTGAGTCGTCCATTTATTCTACCTCCCCCAGAGACAGAGCTACCTTATGAAGCAACCCATCCTCCTTACCAAAACTAGCTTTTGAATTGAATATCAGACCAACAATTCATTTGCATGTCTTCTTCCCTAATTTTTTACACAGGGGAGCGTACATGCTACATCTTTTAGATGCACATAGACAACTACATTTGTATCTACACAGGAGAAAATATTTCAGGAAATCAGACCAGTTTGTTTTTTTTTTTGTTTCTCATCAAACAGACTGGAATCACCAGTTTCTAAAGTTACCCTGCCCAAATAGATTACTGGCTGCATTTCTTTTGTATACACTCAATAGGGCAGTGATGGCGAACCTTTTGGGCTCAGTGTGTCAGAAATTCGGAAAATACCCTAACTTGACTCTGCTTGTGTGTCACCCCCCTCCCCCATGTAAACAGAATAAAATTAATATGAATTAATATACATTTTCTGAAGTGAAATAAGTCTATAAATCTAATTATTGTCATTACTAACTGTAAAAAGTCTCCAGTTTTAGAAGGGACTAAGCAGGACAGTTGACAGGAATGTAAAAAGCATATGGTTAGAAATGCAGACTACTTGCCCTTTGCAGAAGTGTAACCACAAAGAGAAAACAAGGGCAGCACTGCCCTGTGAAGACTCTGGAGACATTATACCAAAGTAGTCTTTGAGGTTAATAACTTTTCCTTACCTCTGCAGCAGTGTTGTTGAACTGGTTCCTGGCACAAAATAATTCAATGCACTTCACATGTGCATCAAATGCAAAAGCTGATTTCAAGCACGCGCTCATTTGGAGACTGCAGTTACAGATATCACACTTGTGCCTTTAAAATGAGCTTCCTGCTCAGTGGTTGGAAGTCAAATGAACTGTGCGGCTGATGTGATGACAGATAATGTGCTGATATGGATGGTGAGAATCCATTTTAATCTCTGAGTGGGGAAGGGTCTTGTATTTCTTATATTTTTGTTCAGTTTCTTTGGTAACTCTAGTGTTGGTGAACATATGTCATAGGTTTGCCATCACTGCAGTAGGGCCTCTCCCTGTCAAAGCATCCTAAGGCACATTCAAGTAGATGCATGACCACTTCTTCTGCCTTCTGATCTAGAACCTCCATTGACATTGGTGCAGCAGCTACCTGGTCTAATGCTCATACCTTTATTGCTCAGTACAAGCTAGATTTGACCTCTGGAAGCAGAGTTGCTTTTAGTTCGGCAGTTCTCTGGAATAGCCTTCCATGAGGGCCACCCAAGATTCAAGTAGCTGGGGACTGTGTCCCATATATGGAGTAAGAATGAAAAGGACAACATCAGATATTAAAAGTTATGTACTCAACATAACTATACATCTGTATTGTCCATTTTCATTCTTTCTCAACTCCTCAACCTCTTTCCCCCTTCCTTTCATCTTCTGGAGTGATCTTATAAATATTTTGGAAACTTTTGTTCTAGGTTTAAGCCCTAGCTTTACTGTTATTTCCTCTTCCTATTCTATTTTAGGATTTATAAGGCAGCAAACACGATCTGAGGTGTATTGTAGGATGGCTGGGGCATTATGAGTAGAGGGTAGAGCTCGTGGAGCTCAAGAGTTGGATCCGTAAGACTGTAATATGCGTCTGAATCGGAGCTGAGGTTGGATCCGTAACCCATATGGCGAGGGAGAATGAAAATGGAAAAAAACAGATGCATAGTTATGGTGAGTACATAACTTTAATTTTCTTCTGCTCAAACATATATTTAGATGGCTTTGCTAAAGGGAGGGGGTTCTTACTTTTGTTCAGTGACTTCTTTGGAGAATGATCCTTTAGATTTTAGTCACTTTATGTTAAGGCAGAAGGAAATCCAAGCATGTTTACACTTCTCTTATCTATTTTGTTTGGTGTATGAATGTTGCCTCATAGAATGTGAGTATTGTTTGTGGAAGGGCTTTGTGTTTTCTTTTTTCTTTTTTCTTTTTCCTTGTTAAACATTTTTCTTTAGTTTCCTCTTCAGGAAGGGGGCAGGCTGGAGGAAGTGGAGGTATGGCATTCTGCAGCTTCCACTTCACTCTCAAAAATATATTAAGAATAAGGTATGCATGTGTTCATTAATGGTGTTCATTATAATTAATAATAGTTGCCTCAGAAGGCAACTGTTTAATATTCTGTCACTGCCAGTTAACATTCTGTTTATGTGAAAAAGTAATTAAGTTCTTGAAGATCTTCTGGTATGGCAGTTTCATTGTGACCAGATTTCTGTATGTTTTGTTTATTTTGTTAGCTCCTCCCCCATCACTTCCTGAATTCCCTTGTTTATTTTCTTCTTCAGGGATGTTCTTGAGAAGAACTTGAATTTCCTTGGGTTGGTTATATTGCAGAACAAATTGAAGGAAGAAACCCCAGCTGTTCTTGAAGAATTGCGGAAAGCCAATATCCGAACTGTAATGGTTACAGGTGGGAATAGTTTTTCCTATATAAAATGGTAGTATTCAGAATTAAAACTATGTGATTTGTTAAATCAGATGCCCTTTTGCTCATTTTACAGAATATAATCTATTACTTTGTGTTCAAACTGTTCTTTTATTGCAGATGCAGTACCTTATAAAATAAGAAACCTTCTTGGATTTTTATTAAATGGAGAGACGGACAGATTTTGAATGTGTTATTCACCTTCCTGTGACGGTGGTTGTCTTTTTTTTTTTTTTTAAGTGATATAGGTACATATACAGTAATAGAAAATAAAACAACCAATATGTTGCTCAGTTCCTGCCTTCCTTTAAATTTCACTCTTCAGAATTATTCTGCATATGTTGTCCACAGAAATTCTATTTATTTCAATGTAATTTGTTCCTTCACTATTATAAAGGCCCTTCTTCCATTTTTGTTTAGATTTTAATCCAGAACATTTCTAGTAATTGCTTTTGGTGGAGCCAGTGGCATTAAACTTAGAAAGGCCTAAGTACATCTAGGCAATTCAGAGCCTGTATCCCAGCTCAGAAATGTATATAATAAGTAATTTCCTTAGTTACAACCATTTGCTCCTTTTACAATATGTCAGTTCTTTACACCTGCCACCACAAAAAGAAAAAAAAAAGATCCCAATTGCATTTCTCTTATCTCACCTTCAGCATTTGCTATTTACCTGAGGAAAATTTCTCAGAAGACTGCTTGGGGAATAACATTAGCTATGCAAGCAACTCAGGCAAAAGTCCTAATCCTTATGTACTTCCTTGTATACGTGGGAGCTGTATAGATATTAGCCCATTGTTCCTTTGTATATTGTCTTTCCATTCTTTCCTCCCAATCGTTTCTAACCTCCTCTGATGGATTCTTATAGTTAGCTTGCAATATTTTATATACCCTATTAATTACCCCTTTTTAACATCAACTTCTGTTCTTGATGCAACTGAAAACACTACCAGATCTGATGTTTCATTTTAACAATTCCCTGTCCCTTTCTCTTTTTCTGTACTCTGTTATCAAGCCCTGGTATTGAAGGTAGTCTCTAACCTGTAGTCCAAACTTCTGCTTAGCCTCATCCCACTGTATTATCTTTTCCTCTCTAGTTATTTGCTCAAAAAACAAAACTTTTCCCTTTGCTATTTTTTTCCAGTAAATTCCAGCCCCCTCTTGCCTACTCTCTGTATACCCACTTCTTGCAGTCATCCCTGTTAGCAATATCTCTTTTCTTCATTCCCGTGTTTGCTTGGTTCTTAAAGTACTGTCCGCTGCTTTATGAATTCAGTATTCTATATGCTTGTTGTTCTGCTTATGGACCTGCATTCGAAGTCCTACTCACTTTACTTCTCAAACTGTGCCTCTGTTTCGTCATCATCCCTTTCCACTTTGACTTGTAGCATTCTGCCTGTATTATGTATATGAACCCCAGCTGTATAGCTCTAAACTATTCCTTCAAATCAGATTATCTTTACAGACTTAGTCAGTTGTTTCACATTTGTCCTTGCTGCTGCTAAGTGCAAATTTTAAAGGTAGAAAAGTAGCCCTAAATATGCGCAGTTACATTATTGCTACAAGAAGACATTTAAGCAAACCCCCTTGAATACAGCTGCTAGAGGACGGCAGTCTTCTAGTCATACATTTTCATCAGTTAGACCATCCCTAGGGGCATATGGTTGAAGTCTGTAACAGTAGTCATTAGATGGCAGCTTGGCCATAAAAGAGCACACAACTTCCTTTTGTCAGGTCTTTTTGCTACCTGAACTAAGCAGGTGTTCAACAAACACACCGCCTTACTTGGCATGTGGGTAGTGGTGCATGTCTACCCTTCTTCTGGCAGTCTACCAAAGCTCAAAGTTTTTCTCACTGCCTCTTTGTGGGTGTGATGATCAATCACATGGCAGTACAGGGAAAGTACTTTTTGATTTGCCGTCCTTATACTGTGCTACTCATATTAAGAAAAGCTTTCCCTAGAAAAAGAAAAATACTGCATTTGTAGTGTATACATGATTAGTATATGTGATTATTAATCACATCATCATCCTTATTCTAGTATATGTGATTATTAATCACATCATCATCCTTTATTCTCTGTCAGCAAGATTGAAAATGTTTAAACATTTTTATGAACTATAGGGTATCTCCTAAAAAATAAATAAAAACAAAATGAGCCTATTGAGTCTTTATAGGGACAGTCTACAGGTATTCAGTTGCATTTTGTTTTGAAAGGACCCTTCTGTCATTGGGCTATGGAGTATATATGCACTTTGGCAGATAGAGTCCACTCTGATCCCGTCAATTTCCTGCAGCTGATATTTTCAGCAGAGTATTTGGAATAATTTATTTTGTTTTTTGACTGGTGCAGAACACTGATCCACATGGACCTTTCTGAGGTTCAGCCTGAGGTTACAGATTAATACAGACTTGAAAAGGAAATAATGATAAAGAAATGAGGAAACCGCTGTGGTGGTTATTAAAAAGGCAAGAAACTCTGTTTTAATAATAGTTTATAGTAAAGTAACGTAATCATATACAAAGTTTACATTTGTGTTTAGAGATGAGTGAGAACACTGAGGAACTGATTAGTTAAAGGGAATTGGAAATAATTGTATGGATGGAGAATTAAAAGGATGGGAGAGGAAACAGGAAAGGGGAAGTTAGAGAGAAAGAACAGAATAGATAATTGTTTTTTACCTATTACTTTAGGAAGAGGGTGGGGGCAGTAATTTATGTAACTTACATTTTAGGTGATGCATCTATTTAGGAAGCATTTATATTGTGTGTATTTGAACAAGAAGAATTTTATTGTAAATGAAGTTTTGCATAGGACTATGTGACCTTTATTTGTGGTGGGATGAATACACGTTAGGTGCTAGTACAAGAGAGTTATCAGTTGAATGTAGTTTAAGGGGAGTTAGTAGATTGGTGGTGGAAGGAGATTGTTTTGAAGGTCATCTTTGGGATGAACCTTGAGAAGGGGGCTGAGAAGAAAGGGTAGACCCCCATTTGAACTTTTGAAGTGTGTATTAGTGAGGAAGGCACTGAATTGTGAATTACTTGGAAACTGAATAATGCCAGCTGTAAGAAATGTAGTAGAAGGGGATTGTCAACTAAGTTGCAGTTCATAGAGCAATGTTAAGAGAATCAGTCATTTAATATGTATTTCATGTTTTTGGTAATACCATGTGTTAGGGTTTGTAAAGCTTTCATGGTACTGCTACCTAACCAGAAGCCATTTTGGTGCTGGAGCAAGATCCTGAAGATTTGAAGGTATTAAGGAGTTAGTTGTATTTTTCATTGTTTTCAGAAATGTTGTTATGAGAATATTGTATAGGGACTAACTGAAAAACATTGACTTTTGATATCTGGAGGGTTTGGGAATGAGCTTAAATATGGCCATTTTCCACTGACTTGTCATAAGGCTTTTGGGCAGTCACAAGTTGTAGAGATGAGTAATATTTTGTAAGATGTAGCTGTAGTACAGAACAATAAACCTAGGAGAGAGTTAGAAGAGGAACTGACATTGCTGTCTTCATTTGTTCTTCAACCTGTGGGTTTAGGTACTGACATTGGTGCCAAGCCGGCCATATCCAATCTATATTGCCGAAACTGATTTCCTCCCATGCCCACAATGCCCCTCTCTCCCTCATTACCCCTGATCTCGTTTGCCGCCATTCCAGCTACAAGCGAGTTGACTGAGCTTCATCTTTATAGTGAGTTTTTCTAAGATTATTGAGAAATCTCGTACCTCAGGTACTGTTTATCTCTTTTTTTTTTTTCTAGTTTCTAATCTTTTCCCTACTGTTTGCGTTCTCTGTTTAAAAAAAAAAAAAAAAGTATGTATATATATATATATATATATATATATATATATATATATATATTTTTTTTTTCCCCCTCTCTTCCCTTTCCAGTCTTTCCTGTCATGGCTGATAAATCTGATAAGGGTGCAGGATTAAAAAAAATGTACTGGGTGTGGACATAAATTTCCACCCTCGGATGGCCACACTCTGTGTGTTGTGTTTAGGCATTGCTCACCTGGACATTGGGTGTTCTAGTTGTGCAGGGTTTTCTGCCCATACCCTTGTGAATAGGAGAAATAAGTTGATTTTAAAGGGTATGTTACTCAGTTCTTCTGGTCCTGGCGCAACGACTCAACCTCCTGTTAAGTCACCCGAAAGTAAAAGCAGGGGAGAGGACAGGATAGGACAGGATAGCAGAGAAAGAGAGAGAAGTCCAGAGGCAAGGACAGGCACCCGGAGAAATGAAAACAGGTGGACTTTTCCCCCTGTGCTGGTGAACCTCTCCCAAAATTAGGCCTAGGTTATCTTTGCCTCCCGAGTCCCCAGAGTCGGCCTCTCCTAGGCACCTCTCCAGGCCTGAATCTGTGGCTTCCTCTGCCAGGTCATCCCTTGTTTGTCCGAGAGAGAGAAGTGGACCACCTGATGAGATAGTTCCTACGAGCTCAGGTCCAGCTCATAGGTTCATAGGTTGGTACTAGGCTATCAGCCCTAGGGCCTATACAAGCCTAGCCATAACAATTCCCTGGCTATTTCTTCCCACATTATTTACTTTCCTGGACCCCTGTCTAGCTGGAGGTCCTTCCCACCCCCTCCCCACCGGGAGCGGTGGATCCTTCCCTTTCCCTTGCTGGGTGTCCTCCTTTCCCGAGCCCCAGGGCATCAGGGTCTTCAGATGTCAGAGTTGTCGGTATCAAGGGGCCAGCTTAAACGTTTTTGGTATCTTCTACACCCATCACAGCCTTGAGTTCCTTGGCCCCTTTTTCTTCAGTGCTGGAGGATTCTTGGAGTCATGGTCCACTTGGCATTGGTTCCAAGGGTTTGGTTCCAGCATCGAGGTTCTCTGTGCCTTCCCTTCCCCTCCTAGATTTGCTCTGAGCAGCTCGGTACCGAGCCCCCCCATTGGCACAGATGGGGTCAGGGGTTTTGGCTCTGCCAGCGTTCAGCACCTAAGTGCTGATGCATGCGGCACCGATCTCCCACTCTCTGTCAGCATTTGACATGGTGGAGAGGGTTCTCTCGACACTGATATAGAGATCCTCAATGCCTCCCCCACTGGATCCTTTTTTACTCCAGCTGGACACTGAACTCGATGTCTCCGGTCCTCCACTTCAGGGTCAGCCTCCTCCTGTCCTCCGGGTTACTCCCCCTTTGTAGCCCCAGGCTTCCAGCTCCTCCCTGGAATCTTCCCCCGAGGAGGTCCACCGGAGGCATGTGTGCAAGAGGAAGCACATTGACTCCACCCCTGAGTCTCTCACCGAAGACACTGACTGGGAGGAAGGTGAGGGCTCCCCAGATCTCCACCTGATGATGTCTCCATTGGAGACATCATGGAAATTCTGAGTCAGAAGGGTGGATGGTTTGCCCAAAAGCCCAACCCAGATGAATCAGTGTTCCTGGAGGAATTCGGCCAAGGCCCATCTACTTCTGGTGACCCCCCCCCCCATGGACCCTTTGGTAGACCTCGATGACCGTATGGCGTGGAAGGAACCAGCCACAGTGGAGCCAGTCCCCATGCACCCTGAGAGGGTCCTTAGCGCACCACAAGACAGGATATTTTGGCAGAAGAGTGTCCTTGTTGATGCCTTGGTGGTTGCAGCTGCCACCAAAAAGTCCATGTCGGCAGATGAGAAGGTGGTCTTCTCTAGACTGGCCACTCTTAAAGCCATTGCTAATATCTCTATGAGGCTTCTCTCCTATGCCACTGAAGGAGCATCTAGAGCAGCCGGTTCAGGCATCGCTACTAGGCGTCATGCCTGGATGCAGCTTTGAGATTTCTCTGAGCCCTTCAAGGCATCATTCATGAATGCCCCCTTTGATGGATCTACCCTGTTTGGTCCATCTGTGAGGGATACTTTAGCACAGTGCGAGAAGGACAGTATGTCCCTGTTGCCATCGGAATTCACTTTTTTTACTCCTCAATGTTTGTACTCCAGATATCAAAGAGGTAGTAAGAAGCTGTGGTTCCAGGAGTCCAGAGCTTTCCATCAAAGTGCACTGGCAGACTCTTTCCATAGAGGCAGATCAGGGAATGATTCGTTTAGATGCCACCCTAGAGGTAGAAGGGCTTCAAGGGAACAAGTGTCTCGGGACTCTCACCTGGACAGGCCCTTCCAGCGACCCTGAAGTGTTGCCTGGCTGCCCCACCTAGGAGGCAGTCTGGGGTCACTTTTCTCTCCATCCATCAGCCTGGGAAACCATCACACCAGATCAATGGGTGCTGAGAATAATACCCAGCAGCTGTTTGATGCCCCTTCTTCACCCACCAAAGTCACAAAAGATTCTCCCAGATGTTCCACCTGCTCACAGGGAGACAGCTGAACTCAAAATTTCCAAGCTGCTCAACAAGTGAGTCATCCAGCCTGTCCCCTCAGAGCTATCCAGATCAGGCATCTACTCAAGGTTCTTTTTGGCACCCAAAAAGACGGGCAGACACAGACCAATCTTGGATCTCACCCACTTGAACAGGTTTGCCATCAAGACAAACTTCCAGATGGTTACTATTCAGTCTGTCCTTCCCTACCTTCATAAGGACTACTGGATGTGCTTTGTAGACCTCCAGGACGTATATTACCACATAAAGATGGACAAGTGCCACAGGAGGTTCCTACACTTCCAATCAAGAGCCAGGCATTATCAGTTCAGGATATTCACCTCTGGCCTCACCACAGCCCCCAGGGTGTCCAACAAGGTGGTAGCAGTACTCGCAGCGCATCTCAGGCTGCAGGGGATACAGGTCTTCCCCTACCTGGACGACTGGCTTCTAGCTGCACCCACCAAAGCAGCAGCATCTTCAGGCCAGGGACCAGCTTCTTCAGTCAGCCTCGACCTTGGGCATCACAATAAACTTGCCCAAATCGAAATTGGAGCCTCTCCATTCCCTGGAATTCATTGGAGCATTGTTAAACATTTCTCTTTGAAAGGTTTTTCTCACCAGTGACAGGATTCAATCTCTTCAGTTCCATGTGCATGCCCTTCTAGAAACACATCTGCCGTCAGAAGCCCAAATCTTCCAAGCTCTGGGATCTATGGCAGCAACCATTGATGTTAAGTTATCTATCTCGCCTTCATTCTTGCTGGTTGGGTTCGGAGCCGATCCTCGGCTCCGACTCGGCCATCTTCAAAAGCTCGAGAGCTGCTTACTGGCTCAAAGCCCCCCTATGTCCCATGATGCCTGGCGCTAAATACCCAGATCACGTTTGCCGTTTCTGCTACGAGGTTGCGTTTACTGGCTCAGGTCGTATTTTTTCTCTTTATTGATAATATTAGAACTTTTTATATATTATTAGTTATAACACTTAGTGTCATACATAGTTGTAGGATTTGTGATATTTGTTAGTGTTTAATTCCCCTCTTGTAAACTCGTTTTCTTCTTAGAGAGTTTTCCCCTCCCTCCCCCACTCCAGTTTTGCCTTTTTAAGGTAAGCAATTTTAGTTAGAGGCTTATCCTTGTTTTCTTTTTCAAGGTAGAAAAATTTTTTTCATAGAAATTGTGTTAGTTTGTAGGTCATATATTACAGAGTGTGTGTGCTGTTAGGGTGTGGTAACTTTTGTGGACTGTGTGTGTTTTTTTCTAGTTACCTACTTCCCTTTGTATTCTTTCTTTGTATTTGAATTTTCCTTTACAGGAATGTCCAAAGACACGAAAGTGTCTGGATTCAAGAAGTGTGACTCATGCTGTCAGAAAATGTCTCTGACAGATGGTCAACTGCTTGGGCGCCCTACACCTGCAGGACTCTTGTTCGGTGTGTCGCGCCTTTAGTCCAAGAGTCCTGCAGGAGCGTAGGAATAAGATTATCCTTAGGGGTTTGCTTAAACCTGAAGGATCACCGGCCAAGACTCAGTCAGTGAAACCTTCCAGGCCGTTGAAGCCATCGGCTTCCAGTTCGGAGCCGTCGCCGGCTGTGGCTTCTGCTTCAACTTCGGTTCCGGCTGGAACTGAAGTACCTATCTCCAAGTCAACTTTGGCTCCGACTGGAGCCGAAGTACCTATCTCCCAGTCGGCCCCGACTCTTCTGTCGGAACCATCAGGGAGTCGAAAACGCTCCAGGTCACCATCCTTGGAGTCGATACACTCGGCTCCAGGGTCACCCTTGTTGCAATCGGAGCAAAGTCATCGATCCCACTCTTCTCGGTCGTCTAGACTTTCTGACCATGATTTGGAGAGAGTGGTGAGCAGGCTTTTAAAATCGCAGGCCCTGGCTAAAATGCTATCCAGCTCCCCTCATCAGGGTTCGGCTCTACCTGTCTCTGCAATAGTTCCTCCTTTGACTCATCCATTGAGTTCGGAGCCGGAGCATGCTGAGGCTAGAATCGTGGGACCGTCAGCACCGATACCTCCCCTTTCGGTTCCTTCTTCGGCTCCGATCTCTTCCATGGTGCCGTCCTTGGAGGGATCTGGGCACCGGGACTCCCTCGTCGGCTCTGAGGGGGCGAGTGGCATCGGACCCTTGTCCGACCCTGTTCTCCCTCTCGGAGCTTCGGCGCAGGTGAGTTCGGCTTCTACATCAGCTTCGGAGCCGTCTCTCTCAGTGCTGGGGAGGATCCCGGTCTCTTCGGAGCCTTCTCCGATATCAGGAAGGTGCGCCTTCGAGGTCATGAGGAGTGTGCTGGCATCTGAGTCAGCCTTTTGGTCAGCCTCATTGGCTCCTCCCCCCATGGTGCCTGCTCCTGCATCGGCCCCTCCTCCAGACCCAAAGCGTGGGGAACAAGCGCTCCAGGGCACCCCATTGGGTGTATCGTCCTCTTCCGAGGACTCCCCCATTCATTCAGAGGAGCCCCCTCGAAAGAGGAAATGCAAGAGGAAGCATGTTGACTCCCCTGAGTCTGTCACTTCAGATACCAACTTAGAGGAGTCGGAATGGTCCCCGAGACCCCCCTCTGAGGACGTCTCCTTCTCAGACATCCTTGAAATTCGTAGGCAGAGGGGGAACTGGACTACCCTTAACCCTTCCGGGGATGTCTGTATTCCTGGATGCGTTTGGATCCCGACCCTCCACCTCCTGGGTGTCTCCGCCTTTCGATCCACTGATATCTGTGGTGGCTCGAAAGGCGTGGTCAGCTCCAGACACAATGGAACCAACTCCCTGCAGGCCCACAAAATTCATTACTGCCCCTCAAGACCAGCAATTTCTGACCAAGGGTGATCCCGTTGATGCCATGGTGGTAGCAGCGGCCACTAAAAAGGAATCTAGGACAATGGACAGATATGGGAAGCGGATGTTTTCCTCAGCGACCTTCTCCATGAGGTCTCCAAACTATTTGTGCCATTATACCCGCCTTCACAGGGATCTCCTTGAAGAGCTAGGAGATGCACTTCAAGATCCATCAGCTGCGGGGGCTCAGGCTAAGTTTGGCTTCCAGCTGGCGACTCTAAATTCGGTAGTAAACTCCTCCATGTGACTCATCTCTTATGCAGCCGATGGCGCGAGTAGGGCCGCAGGCACAGGCGTGGCTCTGAGGAGACCTGCTTGGATGCGGTTATGCAACTTTGCGGAACCCTTCAGGGTGTCTTTCACCAACACCCCCTTTGATGGTTCTGCTCTGTTTGGACCACAGGTGAAGGATACCCTTACCAGGTGTGAGCAGGAAGGCAAGACTCTCTCTGCTGTGGGAGTCCGTTTTTCCACTCCTTCAAGACCGTATCCTAAAGATAAGAAGAGTGGGAAAATGTGGTTCCGGAAACCCCAGGGAGCCGTGCCTGACGCACGTGGAGAGTTTCCCTCCAGCGGCAGAGGAGGGACCAACAATAGACGCCGCCCTAGGGGCGGTGGGGGTCCTCAAAATTAGGGCCAAAGAGAATCTTTCTCTGACAAGCCCTTCCAGCATCCCTGAAGTGTTGCCCGGCTGTCCACCTTCGGAGGCAGTCGGGGGAAGATTATCTCTGTACCCAAAAGCCTGGCAAAGTATAACACAAGACAAATGGGTTCTTTCTATCATATCCGAAGGCTACAAAATCCCCTTCTTTTGCACTCCACACTTTACCAACAAATCCCTTCCAGATGTTCCACCCAATCTAACGGATCAAGCAGTTCAAGAAATTTCAAAACTGCTAAGAAAAAGAGCCATCCAGTCAGTCCCAGCAGACCAACAATGATCCAGAATTTACTCAAGGTTCTTTTTGGTACCAAAAAAGACAGGGGACTGGAGACCCATTCTGGATCTCAGCAGACTAAACAGGTCTGTTCAAAGAACGAAGTTCCGGATGGTCACGCTACAGTCCATTTTACCCTTTCTGGGTCAGGACAATTTGATGTGCTCCATAGATCTTCAGGACGCGTACTACCATATCAAAATGGACAGACGCTCCAGAAGATTCCTCCGCTTCCGGCTGGGAGCCAGTCATTATAAGTTCAGAACTCTGCCCTTTGGTCTCACCACAGCCCCCAGGGTGTTCACCAAATGTTTGGCAGTAGTTACCGCTCACCTGAGACGACAAGGATTCCAGGTGTTTCTATATTTAGACGACTGGCTCCTTACTGCAATGACCAGGCATCACCTGCTGCGAGCCAGTGACTACACCATCCAAACGTGCTTCAAACTAGGCATCACAATAAATTTCAAAAAGTCCTCATTATCACCTTGTCAATCTATCACCTTTATAGGCGCAAACTTAAATACAAAGGACATGTCAGCGAGACTTCCAGTAGACAGAGAGTGTTAGCTATTCGACGACATGTGCAGGTCTTATTAGGATGCAAAAAGATTCAGGCCAGATTCGTCCTATAAACATTGAGTCTCATGGCAGCGGTGATCATACTAGTCCCCCTTGCACGTTTTCACATGAGGATTCTTCAGTGGATGCTGTTCTCTCAATGGTCCTTCCAGCAACTCCCAATGTCTCACATGATAGTGATCACACAGTCATGCAAAAACCAACTTGTTTGGTGGATGGTTTCCCCATCATTACGCCAGGGCAGACCATTTGTTCTCCCTCTTCCAGTAGCTATGGTAACCACGGACGCCTCCCTGATCGGGTGGGGGGGGCATTTTCAGGGCAGAACAGTCCAAGGCACCTGGCAGCCTCACATGTACCATCTGCATATCAACGTCTTGGAGATGAGAGCAGTGCTTTTAGCGTTGCAAGATCTTTAGAACTTTCTTCCCACCGGGACCATTGCAATTCAAACAGACAATATATGTCAGTAGTATGGTACATCAACAAGCAGGGTGGAACCAAGTCCTACCCTTCATGTCGAGAAGCACTCGGAATTTGGCAGTGGGCGATCTCTTCCCAACGGTTTCTGATAGCAGCACACATCCCTGGGAAGTCCAACGTTATAGCAGACAGGCTGAGCAGAGAAATTCTCATGCCTCACGAGTGGTCTCTCAATCAGACTGTGGCGGACAAAATCTTCCGCAAATGGGGGCAGCCTTGCTGCAACCTTTTTGCCACCCCCTTCAACAGTAAGTGCGACAATTTCTTCTCTCTCCTCCCTCTTCCCGGCCACTTCCCCAGAGACACTCTAGTTCACGATTGGCCTCAGGGACTTTTTTATGCATTCCCTCCATTTCCCCTGATTCCCAAACTAATACAGAAAGCTACTACATTGGGATGCAAGATGATCCTCATTGCCCCTTACTGGCCTCAACAAATTTGGTTCCCGTTCTTGCATCATCACCTTCTGGAGCAGCCCTGGATCCTGGACCCACTTCCAGACCTCCTGATCCATCAATCGGGCGGGCTGCACCAATCTCTTCAATCTCTCCAGCTCACTGCTTGGTTTCTCCACTTCCGACCTTAGCCAGGCTTCCAAACATCTGCCACTCGGTGCGTGAAATCATCTTATCCTCGCATAAGTCTACCACTAGAAAAACTTATGTTAGTAAGTGGAAACATTTTTCCTTATGGGCAGAGAACAGGAATATAGATCCCTTTTCAGCCCCTGTGCACCATATTTTAGAATTTCTAGCGGAACTTTTTCGAGCTGGATCCTCTTCTGCCACGATTAGAGTTCAGCTAGCTGCCATTTCAGACTTTCATACGGGCCTATCTGATACAAGCATCATGTCCCATAAGCTTTGTAAAGCCTTTCTTAAAGGGACCACTCTACTCAGCCCCCCAGTAAGAGATCCCCTGCCTCCGTAGGATCTGAATTTGATTTTAGCTTCCCTGATACTGCCCCCCTTTGAACCGGCAGCCTCTTGTTCCTTAAAGTTTCTTTCTTGGAAAACCCTTCTTCTGGTTGCAGTTACATTGGCTAGAAGAGTTTCTGAACTTCAGGCTCTTTGTGTTCGTCCTCCTTACCTAGTTTTTCACAAGGATAGAGTTTCTCTTCAGACTAACCCTTCCTTTCTTCCAAAAGTTACTTTTGATAATAATTTGAATCAGTCCATTGACCTACCTGTGTTTTGTCCAAATTATTCCATCAAGGCAGAATACAAGTTACATCAGTTGGACGTTCATAGACAATTACGCTTTTACTTACATAGAACCAAGCAAATCAGAAAATCAGACCAGTTGTTCCTGTCCTGTGCTGAGGGTAAACAAGGTATACCGGTGTTGAAAGTAACCTTATCTAGGTGGTTGACATCTATTATTACATTTATATATCAGTTAAGGAATAAAGAGCTTCCTGCTAAACCAAAAGGTCACTCCACTAGAGCTCTAGCTACTTCAGTGGCTTTTCAGGCCAGATTGCCAATGGAAACTATTTGTGCAGCAGCTACATGGGCTTAATCCACACACCTTCATTTCACATTATAAGCTGGATGTGGCCTCCAGGAGCATAGCTGATTTTGGTTCCACTGTTCTGAAGAGTCTGTTCCGATGAGCCACCCAGGGTTGAGCTGCTAGGGACGCTGTCCCAACCAGCAAGAATGAAGGCGAGATAGACAACTTAACATTAAGAAGTTATGTACCTACCATAACGTTCCATGTTAGTTGTCTTCTTCTCGCTTTCTTTCTTGCGTCCCACCCTCCATCCCCCTATCCTAGTAGACTGAGAAGAGTTCCTTATGTTTTTTTATCACTGGCTGAGTCTTCTCTGGATATAACTTCTGACTATCAGTCTCTCCAGTAGGTTCATGTACTACAGTTTACTGTATTATTATAATTGTTATTATGTCTGTAGTTAGGTTTACCAAACGAGATCTGGGTATCTATCGCTAGGCATCATGGGATATAGGGGGGCTTCGAGCCAGTAAGCAGCTCTCGAGCTTTTGAAGATGGCCAAGTCGGAGCCGAGGATCGGCTCCAAACCCAACCAGCAAGAAAGAAGGCGAGAAGAAGACAACTAACATGGAACGTTATGGTAGGTACATAACTTATTATTTTACCTTTGGCAAGACTACACATGTGCGTTCTCCAGTGGACCGTAGCAGTACAGTGGTCGCTTCTGGACAAGCCCCTATCTCATCCCATTCGGCTGTCCAGAACCTGCAAGTCCTCCCTACTATGGTGGTTAAACTCAGAATTTAGCAGAAGGTCGCCCTTTTGTGGCCCCCACTTCTGTAGCCACAGTTACCACGGATGCCTCCCGGCTTGGATCAGGGGGGCATTGGCTGAGACGGACTGTTCAGGGGACATGGTCAGTGTTAGCGACCAACTTACACATTAGTGTTCTGGAGATAAGGGCAGTGCTTCTTGCGATGCAGGTACTGTATTCATTTCTCCCCTGTGGAACTATTGCGATACAGATGGACAACATGGCAGTGGCCTGGTATATCAACAAACAGGGAGGAACCAGATCTTATCCTCTCTGTCGAGAGGCCATGAGATTGTGGGAATGGCCGATTTCCTCAGGCCGCCATCTTATCGCAATGCACATTCAGGGGAGTTCCAACATTCTAGCGGACAAACTCAGCAGGACCATTTTATCTCCTGACGAGTGGTCTCTGAACGGTCAGTGGTGAACATGATCTTCCAGAAATGAGGTCAATTGTGCTGCGATCTCTTCGCCTCACCTTTCAGTGCCAAGCACAGTGAGTTTTTCGCCCTGATTCCTCCCAGCAGAGAGATTCCCAGAGACGTTCCAGTTCATGCTTGGCCACCCAGTCTGCTGTACACTTACCCTTTCCTTCCTCTTATGTCAAAATTCCTTCAGAAGGCACAGAGGTCGAGGTGCCGCGTGATCCTCATTGCCCCCTTCTGGCCTCGTCAAGTTTGGTTTCCTCTCCTTTGGTCTTATAGTGTCAGTCCTCCTTCGATTCTGGATCAATGTCAGGATCTGATTTCCAATCTGGAGGGCGATTGTCATTCGGATCTGGAAAGCCTGAAGCTCACAACCTGGCTTCTGCAGTTCCAGTGATGGCTAGAGTTCATGGGCTTTCATTTCCTGTGAAGCATACATTACTTTCCGCTCATAAGTCGTCCACAAAGAAGATTTATTCTAGCAAATGGAAGTTGTTTTCCACTTGGGCATCCCACAATTTGGTGGATGCTTTTACTGCTTCTCTACCTTCGGTTTTAGGCTTTCTGGCTGGTATCTTCAACCAAAGTGCCAGATTCTCTACAGTTAAAGTCCAGCTAGCTGCCATATCCCATTATCATGTCAGACTCAAGGATTCTTCTTTGGCCACTTCTAGATTGTGCAAAGCTTTTTTGAAGGGAATATTTCTTTTACAGCCTCCAGTTAAGGACCCGACCCCTCCTTGGGACCTAACTTTTGTGTTACAAGTGCTGGTGTCGTCTCCCTTTGAGCCCTCTGATAAAGTGGATCTACAGTCTCTGTCATGGAAAATGGCTTTATTGGTAGCTCTTACTTCATCTAAGCAGGTTTCTGAATTACAAGTGTTTGCATTCAACCTCTGTACCTTATATTTCACAAAGATAGTGTTTCCTCATAGGCCCGAACCCTTCCTTCATGCCCAAGGTCGCTTCAAAGAAGAATATTGTTCAGGTCATTCATCTTCCTGTATTTTTTACAGAGTTTCAAAACAAAGGGGAATATCAATTACACATGCTTGATGTACATAGGCTCTGTTTCTGTCTAGATAGAACCAAGTATTTCACGAAGTCCAATCAGCTGTTTGTATCATATTCTAAGCCCAGATTGGGATAGTCTGTTTCCAAGGTAAACATCGCCAACTGGATTGCGAAATGTATTACCTTTATTTATGATAAGTATGGTGTCTCTCTCTCTTCTGCAGTGAAGGCACATTCTAACAGTGTATGTCTACTTCATAAGCCTTTTCTTCTAGAGCACCAGTTGATGAGGTATGCGCTCCAGTTACATGAGCTAGGTCTCACACCATCATATCCCATTACATATCAGATATGTCATCTAGGAACAGGGCCTCCTTTGGTTCCTCCATGCTCCAAAACATTCTTCCTTAGGGCCACCCAGGGCTCAAGTAGCTGGGGACTCTGTCCCACAGGTTGAAGATCAAATGAAGACAACAATGTCAGATAAAGAAGTTATGTACTCACCATAGTTTTCCGTCTGAATTATTGTTCTTCATTTGTCTTCATCCTTCCCTCCCACCTTCCCCATTACCATGAGCATTTTTGTCTGGCAGAGGAGACATTCTGTTCTTTCTCAATGCCTCCTCTTCAAGGAGTTATTAGCTGTCAATGTGTTTTTTTTTTTCTATGGTTTTATGTCAGGAACCTCTCTGCCAGGCAAACTTGATCTGAGGTAGTGAGGGAGAGAAGGGGCATTATGGGTAGGGGAGGAGCTCAGTTTCTGCCCCATTGCTTGGATATGGCCAGCTCGGCACCAGTGGCAGTGCCTAAACCCACAGGTTGAAGACAAATGAAGAACAACAATTCAGATGGAACGTTGTTGAGTACATAACTTTTTTTGTTCATTAAGAGTGGAAACCATGTTTGTAAGTGATTGAACAAGAGCACACGCTTCTTTAATGGTGGAAGATCTGTAGGCTGTGGATTCTGTTATTACTCAGGTGTACGAGTTTTTTTCTCCATTAGTGACCCTGCAGTGCTGCATAAGTGGGTGCTACACTCCTGAGTATGCTATTCCTTATACGAGATATTAAAATGAGGCCACATCTGATTGAATTGGTAGATATAACAGATTCCACAGCACTTATCAGAAAGAGTAAGAGAATTTCCCAAGTGCTCTAACCAAATTTTCTCCAGTCAGTATGAATACCACTTCATTTCTCCCTTGAAAAGAGGCCAGTGATGTAGTGTGACTAACCCAATCAACAAAAGAAAATATGTAAAAAAAAAAATAAAATTAGTATCTTTTAATTATTTTGAAGTAGAAAGAATGAGAGTCGAGGTAGAGGTGAGGAATCAATGATAGAATATATGACCTCAGAAGCTGTGGTTGAAAGTGAGGCGAATTTGTTGAGAAACTCTTGATGGGGATTAGGGATCCTTATATTGTGGAGATTGCATGTGTTTTCAGTGCACTATTAAGAGAGTATCAGCCTTTTACTTAGTTGACTAGGTTCCAGAATTCTTTTTGATTATTTTGAAGAAAACTCTGAGTTGTCTTTAGAATGGTGACTTAGTATGTTCTAATTGATTTCTTTACTTGATTTGTAAGAGTAATGAACTGATGTTTGTTTTACGATGTGAGAAAGTTTTTCCAGTTTCTCCAGGCTTTGTTACTTAGTTTGTAATGTGCTTGGAGCTCCACGGTGGTCCATTGATTTTGTATGGGATTTAGAATTCTGGAGATTTTATGAAGTATTTTTTTGTAGGAGAGGAGAATATGCGTGAGGGACACGACTAACGTTTAGATGGGTCTCTTGATCACAGAGAAGGGTTTCCCAGTTTGTGGTGGCTCATTTTGAAGGGCTTCATTTTTTCCTAGTTTTTCAGGCTGAGGGTGACTAGAATTGAAGATTTTTATTTGTAAAATTCAGGATAAAAGTAATAGGGCAGTAGTCACTAATGAAGAAAGGGAAGATGGCAAGCCTCAAGACTATTTTGGAGTACAAAGTTGGATTGAGAGGTTTCCTGTTTTGTAGTTTTGTCTGATGGCTTCATTTGTTAATTGAGTATGACCTTGTTAATGGTGTCAATGATTTCTTTTTTTGCAGGGTTAAGGGGCTTGATATTAATGTCTCCAGCAACCATGACCTGTGTCCTGGCTAACTGATTTGTTTCATAACGGCAGGCAAGAAGTTTCTTGAGTTTATTATGGCTGGCTGGAGGTGGAGAGGTATGCTGCTTTTAGTATAAGGCTGTTATGTTTTTTTGACATCTAAGTTAATAGCAAGCAAGTTAGGGTCATGGTCATTAACTCTTTCTCTCCAATACAGCTCTTTTGAGTGTGTTAACTCCCAGTGGGTGTAGCTTAAGCCTTTATAAAATGAAGTTGTCACCTTACAGTTCTAACCATACTCATTGCCAGAGGTCAGATATCAATACAGTTGTGTTTGTCATCATGTATGCTTCAAGATAAACTATTCTGATACCTTGTATGTAGCATGGCTTTCGAATTATTGTTACAAATATGAACAAGCAGTATTTGATGCCTAGAGGCACAGTAGGAGGTTACTGCAGAAACGCCTGGAGGCAAATTCAGCTGTAATCAGTGATGAGCTTTGTGAATATGAGTGATTTTTTTTTATGTATTTTCTTTACAAGTAAAAGAGCCCCATTACTCACTCTAGAGCCAGGCCTTATGTTAAAAACATAAGTATACCCAGGGAAACAAGTGCTAAAATTTGATGTTCATATGTTGGTAGTAGGCTATCGGCACTAGAGCCTGTACAAGCCTAGCCATAACAATTCCCTGGCTGTTTCTTCTCAGAATATTTACTTCCCTGGTCCCATGTTTAGCAGGGCGGCTGACGTGATCCCCGCGGTGAATTTCCCATCTCCCATCCAGTCTTCAAGGTTCCTTTTGAAGAGGGTCAAAGAGGCGATCAGCTTGACATGTATGGGCACTCTTTTCCAGAGTATGGGGAGTGTCTGGGTCAGGAACCTATCCCTCCAGCATGTTTTGTTCATTGTGATGGCCAGGTTCAGATCCCTGGAGCATGTGGCTCTTAGGGATTGGGATTTCTTTAAGTGTAGCATGTCCAACAGCACTGTGTTTGACATGGTCTTGTATGTTAAGCAGAGATCGCCTCTGAGTAGGCAATATGCGACAGAGTATAGCTGGAGTTTTTTTAGACTGTCAGCATAGGGAATCTGCTTTAAGCCTGTGATTGTTTTAGTGGGGTATTTCTGTGGCCTTTCCAGTTGTTGCTGATGTCTTGTGAGGTACATACCAAACGGGACATTGTACTCTATAATGGGTCTAATGAGGGATGAGTACAGTGGGACAATGACCTCCTTTTTTCTGGATGAAAAGCCCTTAGTGATGAGGTGTGCCACATAGAAGGATTTCCTGACTGTTGTGGCTGTGTGGTTATCGAAGGTGAGACCACTGTCCACCTGTGTCCCTAAGTCCCTTATCACACTTTCGGTGTTTAGTGTACTGCCACTTATGTGGTAATTCATGGGTACATGTTTTTTTCCCCAAAGGGAATAACTATACATTTCTTGGCATTGAGCTTGAGCCATGGCTCTGGCACCAAACATCTGTTTCTGTAAGGCCCTTTTGTAGAATATCCACATCATTTGGGGATTCAGTAATGGCTCCCAGTTTGCAGTCATCTGCGAACTTTGTTAGCCCGTGTCCCTTAGTGCTGGCCTGTACTTTAGAGAAGTAGATGCCAAACAAGAGCAGTCCTGGGACTGAACCCTCAGGTACTCCGCTTGTTTCTTGTCTGGAGCTGGATTTTGAGTTGGCTACTTTTATAGTGTGGGTTCTGTCAGTAAGCCAGTTGGCAACCCATTGAGTGACGTAGGGATTAATGCCCAGCTTAGTAAGTTTATCTATGATTCCAGAGTGGTGGATGGTGTCGAAGACCTTGGCGAGGTCCAGATAAGCCGCCTTACCCTTGTCCACAGCTCGGGAGACTGAGTCAAAGTCGTCAGTCAGGTAGACGAGACAAGATCGGCCCTTTACGAAACCAAACTGGGTGGGGTCCAGTGTTTGAAGGTTGCCATTGTCTTTGTTTACAAGTTCCATGATAATGCGTAATGTATCTTGTTAAACTCAAGAAAGATTCTTGACTGCAAGACTGTTTGATGTTTGGGTAGCAGAAGTGCATAATTGCACCAGTTTGTTTTACATGCTACCTGCATTGCATATGATTAATTTACTTGAGGAGGAATTGGATGTGATGCTGTGGTTGACATGGCAAGTAGGGAAGGTGTGGTGACCTGTGTTTTATTTCAAGGTTGCTGCAGAGTCCTAAAATATTTGAGTGTGGCTTTTTAAAGGGCTCAGCATTCCTGGCATATGACTCTAAATTGGGTGGTGTTCGATCCTGTACTGACTCACAATTGTTTCAACGTGCGTTAGACCATGTTGGTGCGAGGACAGTGGTCTCAAATTAAGTGTAAAAAAATGGAGTATTGTTCATTTTGGTAAATAGAACAGTTTCACTTATCATATAACTGATGCGCACCCCTCCAGTCAGACACTGTTGTAAGGAATCTTGGCACTCTTGTTTGATTATTCCTTATCATTTGACCATAATGTCTCCATAGTAGTTCTGAAAGACTTTTATCTGGCTCATCTCATTTCCAAAAGCATTTCCACTAGATCCATAAATGTCTTAATCCATCTTTATTCATATCTTATCAGACCCATTATTGAATGTAATGTACCTATTGATGTGTATTTGTCTAAACATATTGCACAACTTGAGAGACTTTAGAGATTCATAAGTAAAAAGATCATTGGCCTCAAAAATCTTGGTTATTAGAAGAGATTGGTGTCCCTTTCTCTCTACTCATTCTCTTATAGACTTTCTCTGGAGTTCTCTGTATGCCTTTTGAGCTATGAAAGATTCAACTCTTTTTGATCTCATATTCCTTTGCAGACCTAATGCTACTTCAAATACTCTGTTAAAGGAACTAAACCTTCAGCAGCAAGTAAATAAGACATAGTTTGATATATTCATATACCAAATTATCGCACAGCTCTGGAACAAACGTCCACTACTACATGTCAAGCAGAATAGCACCCTTGCCACGTCCAGTAACTGGATGGGCAGACTCAGATTCTTTCCTGGTCTGTCTTGTCTTGCCCTCAAGGCTAACGGAAACTTTTACATTTTTTTTTTTGTATAGGCTTGTAATGGTCTGTAGATTTATTGCTTAGTACTTGCCTATGAATTTAAGGTCCAATTTTGTCTATTTTCATCCGATTCAACATTTGGATTGTCTGATCCGATCTCAGCATCTTCTTTTAGAGCTATGCATTTAAGGCTCTGACTCCTCCCATACCCATAATTCTGTTCTTTCCACTAAGTTACCCCAAATCTCATTTGCTGCCTGAATCTTCCAGATGTGAGTCTGAGAGCTTTGCTTTTCACATTAAGTGAAAGTGTTCTTTTTCTGATAAAAATAAATATTTTTGACTCCTTTCGCTTTAGGATACTTAGTGTGATGAATAGATAGTATAGTTGTATGACATAGCTTTTAGCTAATTTTAGAATATTTGTAAGGTCATACTTGGAAACAAGCTGTTATAACTTTGGTGTGACTTTTTTAGTGGTGGTGTGCTTCTTATTGGGTGTAAGGTTATATGTGTGTGTTTTTCTTAAGATGAGCATAGTGTGTGTAAGTATTATGATTTGTTGTTTATTACAAGTTTTTCTGATATCAGACAAACCTCAAGTTTGTAAAAGGTGCTCAGCTTGTTGACAAAGAATTCCTTTTGACAACCAGTACTCCCTTTGTGTTTGTTTAGTTGCTGCCCACCTTCAAGCTGACTGCAAATTGTGCTGCTTTTGAGCCCAGGGCTGTTCAAGGCAGGAAAGAAAAACTTATTTTAAAAGGATTGCTCCCCCCTCAGACAGGGTCTTCATCTTCTTCCTCTGTAACTGTCTTCTGCTACAAGGCCAGCTTCAGCTTCCCCAAGTAGTCAAACAGAAAAACCAAAAGAAAAGGAAAGAGCGAAGTCTAAGGAGAAACACAGCAAAGGAGAAAAGTCTACAGAAAAAAAAGATCCGTAGAGATAAAGTTGGAGGAATAGAGATCTGAGAAGGAAAAAAGTCCCTGGATCATAGTAATCCTTCAGTTTGTCACCAGAAATACCAAGGAATTTTAAATCCACCAGCTAGTCGGGGCCAAACTCCCTCTCCTCGAGTTAGATTTTGACCAAAGCTGGTGTGCCTCTGCTCAATTCACGTACCTTAGAAGAAAGATGATTTTCCAGGCCTTCATCAGTAGTATCATCATCAAAGTCATCCCAGTGCACCAGAAGTCATACTGAAATGGATGTCGATCATATGATGAGGAAGTTAAGGACACAAATCCAATAGGAAGTCCTTCCGGTACTATCCTTGAGGGCAGCCCCAGGTACAGGCCCATTGACCTTTTCATCATTTTCTTGGGTACTGGTTCATTCTTTGGATCCTGCTCCCAGGTGTCCGAACCCTTCTGCTGCACCTCAGTCAGATTTGACAGTTTAGGAAACTTCACTGTTAACTACATCCTTTTACTGTCTCAATTCCAGTTCTTTCGGATCAAGATGAGTTTTGGAGCTGAAGCATTGGTGTCATGCTTCCAATGGTGGAGTTGACTTTGTGGAGGCATCTCTTCTTCTCAGAGCCTTAGCATTTGATGGTTCAGGTCTGAGGTCATCCTGTGAGCCATCCTCAATTAGATTAGGAAAAGATCCTGAGACTTTGGATATGGGGACCACTTATACAACTCTGATCACAGCATCTGCTTATAGGGCTGTAGAAAGGGCCTTGGCTGGACCAAGAAGGCAGTTGCAGACCTTGAGTTCAGATCCATTCCGAATCCCAGTGTATTCTGTAATTTATTCCTCTCATTCTGATTGATGGGAACAGTCAGTACCTAGAAGCTTCACAGGCACTCAACACTCTAGTTCCCAGTCTGACTCGGACCTGTTTCCAGAGGCACCAAAGAGATGAGCTCCTAAGAAACAGATGTGCAAACAGAAGACACCTAAACTCCTGTCCTGCATCTTTCACTGAAGAACAGATTTAGATGAAGGCACAGTTTCCCTTAGATCCCCCTGGAAGACGTCACATTTGGTGACATCCTAGATTTGATGAAGCAGAAGAGGGAGGTATGTTCACCAAAACTCCTTCCCCAGATGAATATCTGTGTTCCTCAAAGCATTCAGTACCGGCTCATCTGCATCATGGGTGGTACTGGCAGAGGCTGCCCTCATAGTAATTGTGGCAGCATGGAAGGACCCTGATGTAGTAGAACCCATCCCCAAAAAGCTTAACAAGATTTTAATGTCACCAAAAGACAGAAAACATTGGACTAAAGAATCACTAGCAGATGTCATGGTGGTAGCTGCAGCCAAGAAAAAGGAACTGTTTGAGGAGAGTTTTTTTTTCCTGTTCATTCCCCTAACATGGCATCAGGGGCATTGGACAGACTAGGGAAATGGGCTTATGCTTCAGTGACTTTTACACTCAAAGCATTGAATTACCTTACATGTGTGACTTGTTTTCAGAAAGACCTGACAAAGGAGATTTCCAACTTCCTTCCAGGTTAATGTCTCATATGATGGCACCTCCCTCTTTGGGACAAAAGTTAAAGAAATGTAAGCAGGATGGTAAGACCCTGTGTGCTATAGCAGCCATTTTTTCCAGTCCTCCGGTCCTATTCCAGGAACCAAAGGGGTGGTAAGAAGATGTGGTTCAGAAAAAAAAATCACATGGTTATCACAAAGACACTCCTGGAAACAGCCCCCCCCCCCCAAGCAGATGGGAGGGTAACTGAAATGGATGTTACCCCAGGGGCAGAGGCGGACCACATAACCAAAGTTTTCGGTTCCTTCAACGAGAAACACTATCAGTGCTCCAGAAGGGTTAGCCAACTGTCACACACTGAAGGCAGTCGGGGCTTGCTTAGCCTTACACCCACAAGCCTGTCAGAACATTACATAAGGATAATCACCAGAGGCTACACCCTTCCCTTTTCTTCAATAAAGAGGTTAAAGCTTCACGATGTTCCACCTAGCCAGTTAAAATCTGCAGCAAAAGAGGTTTCCAAGTGTTAGAAAAAGAGGCAGCCATCAGGTCCCTCTAGACCAGTTAGGATCCAGAGTCTATTCCAGGTTCTTTTTAGTACCAAAGAAGAAAGGGGACCTCTGGCCAATTTTGGACCTCAGCCACGTCACTGAATTTGAGACAAAGTTCTGGATGATCACGGTAAAATCCATATACCTCTGTTGAGGAAGGATGATTGGATGTGCTCTATAGATGTCCAGGACCTGCTATTATATAAAGATACAGAGGCATTCCAGGAGATTTCTCCATTTCTGGCTGGGGGCCAGTCATTTTCATTTCAGAGTGTTGCCTTTCAGTCTTAGAAACCCCCACGGGTGTTCACGAAGATTATGGCTGTGGTAGCAGCTTACCTCCAACTACAAGGGATCCAGACCTTCCTTTAATTGATTGGCTCCTAACTACTCACCTGCAACTACAAGGGCTCCAGGTATTCTCATATCTAGACAGTTGGCTTCTAACTGCTTCTTCCAGGGATGTGCTGTACAATAACAGGCACTACTACTAGTTTTTCCAGATCTACTAGGGATCAGAGTAAATAAATCAAAAAGCCAACTGTTTCCCATGCAGCAGGTAGTTTATAGGATGCTATATCAGTCCAGTTCTTCAAAATGCCAAACTTCCAGATGCCAGAGTGCTGTCCTTAAGACAGACAACCACTCGGGTATTGCAACACCCCCTTCCTCAAGCAAGATTGAATCTTCATTTGTTAAAGATATCCAATGGTCACGGAATCTACATCCCCCTCCATGCCAAAATTCGCCTCGCACAAATTTGCAGAGATCATATCAAATGGTGGATAAACCTCCTTGTCAGTCACAGAAAGGAGACCTTTTGCCCACCAATTCTTTAAGCTACTGTAACCATGGACACTTCCCTTCCTGGGTGAGGGGGGCATTTTGAGGAGAAGACTATTCAAGGTACTTGGTTATCTGTAGAGGTCTAACTTCACATCAGTATCATTGAGATGAGTGGTAATCCTAGCATTGCAGGCTTTTCAGGGCTGGCAACCCAAGTGTGTGATATCCACCGTGATGGACAGTATGCCAGTGGTATAGTACAGCAACAAACAAGGGGGAACGCAATCATGCTGACTTTGCCTGGAATCCATTAGAGTATGTCAGTTTTTTTGGTCATTTTCTAATAGCAATGCACATACATAGGATGTGAAATGTACTAGCAGACAAACTTCTATTGCCTCTCAACTGGTCTCACAACCAGACCGTGACAATGGAAATTTTCACCCACTGGGGCCAACATTGCTCTGAACTCTTTGCTTTGTATTTGAACAAAAAGTGCAGCAGTTGCTCTGCACTAATCCCTCCACAGGGATTTTCAGAGAAATGCTGTAGTCCACAATTAGCCCCTGTGTCTTCTCTGTTCCTTTCCTCCTATACCACTCTTGACAAAATTCATTCAGAAAGCCACAAGGTGCAAGACCAAAGTGATCTTCATTGCTCCTTTCTGGCCCTGGCATATTTGATTACCTTTCCTTTGGCCTTATTCAGTGCGCCCACCTTAGGTGTTGGATCTCAGCTGGGATCTTTTGAGACACCCGTCCACAGGTCTGTGCAGGCACTCTGATCAGGAGGACCAGGACTCCTCACAATGAATGGATAATACACACAGGTGTCCTTTAGGATGTGCCCCCCCCCCCCATGGGAAACTTCCCAAGTAGATCTGTTTTGCTTCCATTCACAACAGACAGTTAAAGAAGTTCTGCTCCATGACTCCTTACAGAAAGGCCTGGAGAATAGGTGTCTTCTCTTCACTTTGGTTGAGAAGGTTCCCATATGCCTTTCTCACCCCCGCCTTTCTTCTGATAACTAGAGATCTTTTAATGATAAAACAAATCTCTCCAAAAGTGATTGTTAACTCTTGGAAGACTTTTTTTAGTTGATGTTAATTTAAGAACCAAAATCCTTTTAAAGCACAAATTACTTTATTTTTTCAATATTTGTGTGAATGAGTGAAAGCTGGTCTTTCTTACTGTTCTAATAAGATTCATCTTTCTGCCATTTCTGCTTGCCTGTAATTGGATACTCCCTTTCTTAGCTGAAGGAGAACAATTTTTGAATACATTGTCATGCATTCGAACATATAGGAATACTGGTGGTCTGGGATCTTAACATTGTGTCGGAAAGTCATCTGAACCAGCTCATCAGGCTGACTTAAAAGTTCCTCACTTCCTCCCCTTTAAAAAAAATATTGTCTAGCAAAACCATCCAGGTTTTTATCCCTTTCTTCTCTCCCAGCTTCCAAACTTCTAAATCACTGCCGTCATGACTTCCCTGTTTGTGTATAGATCACCATTGTTATATCTTCTGTTTCTGTCTTGGCTATTAATTATTGTGCCCAGTCTTTCTCTAATCTTGTCATAATTATGTCTTCCATAAATATTTCTATTTGTGCCTTTTTGTGGTGTCTACATTTGTCTGCTTTATACAGATTTTCAGAACCTTTCTTAAATATTTCTAATACCTCTGTAGGATTACTGGTTATTTTTCTTTTCACACGCTCCCCAAGTTTAGTAAAACTTTTTCTATTTTCGGTTGCCTAAGTTGACATTCTAAACGTTTTTGTGCACTGGAGTTATCAGAAAGTAGTTATTTAACAATAACCTTTCTAAACTCATGCATATTATCCAAATAATCCCTTGTTTTCCTTTTAGCACTCTGCAGTTGCTCCTCCCTTTATTCTGCAATACTTTAACCTTTGTTAACCCAGCTGATTAATTCTGATTGCTTCTTTCCTATGTCTTTTATTTTGCCCTACTTTTAAATGCCCACTCACCAGCTATCATGTCTGAATAAATTTCTGCCTTTATTAATAACTCTCAAGTAATTTCCCCTAACCATTCCCTAAGGTCTTCTATTTTAACAGGTAAGTAGGAAATTGCCAGTGTTTTAATTTTTACTTCATTACTTTGCATCTTTATCTCAGTTTTCATATTGCCATGGCCTGAAATTTTTTAGAAATCTGTCAAAGCTTTTACTTAAATGCACATGCTTCTTTGCGGTATCATTTCTTTCTAGTCTAGCTGAATTATTGTACCTTAAGGAATAATATGTAAATTCTGAGTTCCCGCTATGAATTAAAATCTTCCATACCAAGTATTCTCATATGTTTCTTCAGAAATTTACCCTCTTTTTTATTATATTTTCCCTTCTAGGTTTGCCTGGTATATTCTCACTGTTGCCTCTATTGAATATCCAGTTCTAGTTTCCATTCTTACATTCTTTTCTCTGCTGAAAGCTGATTATTAACCCCAAAGTTCTCTTAAGCTCCATAATAGACATTTTAGGTGGAGTATAAATACGCAATCAATAACAGTCTTATTCCTTCCCTTTGTCCCTGATATTCTATTGATTGTCCTCCCTGAAATCCCTTTTGTCAAATTAATGTCCTCATTTCTATCTAAATGTGCCGCCTACAAAATTACTATTTCCATCCTACATTTCTTGATATAATGTCATACTGGTTGCTTTTTATTTTTACCTGTAAGGCCATTTAAATCCCATGATAAAATGGGCAGAGTAGCCATTATGATCGAAATTGTTTTCTCCAGCTATTATACATAGCAGGTCTTTTGAGTTTGTCTTTCTAAGTTTTAGATTATATGCCCATGCCTATGTTTGGTAGGCTGATGTCTTATGCAGTTGCATTTTCCTTATATTCATTTGAACCTGTGTCACATTTTAAAGACATTTTGCTTCAGTGAAAACACTTGGACTTCCAAAATGGTTGCACACTGATCAGTAGCTTAATTTCAGTTCTCCCAATGAAATTATCTGCTTGGGTAAAATTCAGTTACTGAAGTACATTGCTTGGATGCCAACAAAGAAGAAATTTGGAGAACCTGAAAGAAAACAGCATAAAAAGGTGAAGATAAACACCAGCTGGGAGGAATACTGCAGCTGGTAAGCAGTTCAAGCTTCAGGTCTGATACAAGAGATGGCTTCCCATAATTTAGAAGAAAAATAAATCAAATGTACTTAGAGGTGATTTAAAATGAAACATTGAAGGAATATGTCCGTGCAAACATTCAAACAAAAAAGAAAATAGATTTTCAGAGCCCACATCCTCTTTTAACTTGCAGTAAACACACAAAACTGTGTGCATTTTCAAAAATAACATTTTTCCCCTCCAGTTAAGAGGAATTACCCTAAATGAAGGGCTGCAACCACAGGCATTACCTCTTCTAGAAATAAGGTTATCTATACTAAAGCACTTGCTACATTCTGTATTACCACTTACCACTGATTAGTATATGTTATTTTCTTATCTCCATTCCCTTCCCAGATGTGAAAAACAGCTTGCATAAACATTTAACTTTTTTAGGTTCATACTAGGCTATCTGCCCTAGGGCATTTATAAGCCTAGCCAGAGTGTGTTTGGCTTTCGCCACCCATTTTAAATTAATTTTGCTATGCCCTTTTTCACACTAATAAAAAGTGCTCTGGCTACCTTTAAACAAATAAACAGAATTATGCACTGTTACATTAGATGCGGCAACAAACAACTTGTATGTCTTACTCACTTCCCCCGATTTCATACATCCATTTACATGTCAATGAACTGCTTGTCAGTGTACATTTAAACGTTGTTTGCATTGTGCATGGTAAATTTCTGTCATCACAGAAACTTCAGAGATCTCATGATTAATTGCTTGCACCAGCAACTCTTCTCCAAGTAATGAGAAAATAGAAACAGCTAGTAACTTTGCAGATGCATGAAAGAATCATTGTAAATTTCACTCAGGACCATACCTCTCAACCCCTTAGAGCAAGCCTCAAAATGAGGAGAAAGACACAAAAACAGGAACACATTTCACATATTGCTCTTACAAACTTAAAAAGTTGATAGGCTAACAGGTTTTGCATTAGCATGAATTTTCTGAAGGATATAAAGTCTGAAACTCAAATGCCTGCTGTTATTCTCTGATTTCAGTCCTCAATTATTTGCCAGAAAGAGATTATCTTAATTCTGCATATAAAGTGATTATTACACCTTTACATTCCCACCCCTGACATCCATGATCACAGCATTATATTAACTTTAAGTTGATTCTTTCCAGCTTTTCTTGGCTTATTACATTGTAAATTCTGGTTACATTAAAACCAAGAAAACTATATTCTTGCTTTTAATATCTTTAGAATACACAGTATTCACAAAGACTTAACCCCACCTCACACTTAAAATACCCCTGACTATACCCTATACAGTAAACTGCTTTACAATAGAATATGCAGTTTATATAATGAAACTTTAAACAGATATTAATAAAAGCAAAGGCTGCTATACATAGTTACTTTTTCTGTCCCTTCATTGTCCTGTTCAGCATGAATGACATAAAGTGTGGTATATTCTTACAGTTTGCCCACAGATTAATTCACCCAAAATCCCAATCTTTCTTAGCCACTTCTTTTTGTAAATCCACATTTCACATAGCTAATTCTATATCTAATGGGATCTGTGCCTTACATACAGTAATTTCACAAAGTTGATGGTCTTCTTCTTGGTCATCTTCATCTCTCAGCACCAAGTCCATAGTTCATATCCAAAGTACTCCTGAGTCTTCTAGCCATCTCATGTGCTTTTTCCTGTGCTCAAGCATTTTCTTTTGAAAGAGTGGAAAATATTTTGTTGTCAATCTCAATGAGAGGTTTGTTATTGTCAGAAGAATGAGAAGCAGACTCCTCTTTTCCTTGTTGGTTCACTCATCGTTGGCTTGACTTTGTTCCCGCCATATCCTGATCTGCATCCAAAACCATCTTTGATCCTCCAGGAAAAAATATTCTGGATACAGCTGGATGCAGCAGTTTGAAACTCATACCTGCCTTTTGAGATTCCCTGATTGCTGGGATAAGCTTGCTTCTCTTTTGTCTATTGTACAGTGATTAATCATTTTGGACAAACACTCTCTTGTACAAAATGTTTAATATTTTTTCCTTTATGACAAAATGTTGTCAGGAGCAGCTATTTCTACTGGTTTGATTGCATCTTTACTAATATAAGTATTGGCTTCTTCCTCATCTCCATGTTTAGGACATGCACATGAAGTACCATGTCAATTAAAGTGTGCTATGGAACACTATCCAGTTGCATACTTGTAATTTCATAAAATTATTGCAGTCTGTTCCTTCCAGTTTCTCTGGTACAGCAGAAGAACTCCTGATTTCTCTGCTCACTCTTGTCTTCTAACTTTGCTATTTTTTGAAACAGCTCTTGAGAAGCCTCATGCTCAGGCAGCTTTTTCTTCATTCTTTGACTTTCGCAATCTTATTGGCTTATCTGAATTACTCAAAGTTTTTTCTATTTTTCCAGCCATTTGTTATGTGACTGCATATATTCCTTCAGTGTTTCACTCATTATTAATAGGATACTTGATGATATATAATTTTGCCATTATATTAAGGGATAGAACACTTATAACCTCGTCAGTGTACTATTAGCTCAGTACATCTGACTGGGGCCTCCAGTTGTATCTGCAGTTAACTCCTACTGACGCCTCTAGGCATCAAATATTGCTTGTTCATATTTGCATCAATAATTCCAAAACTATGCTATATAAAAGGTTTTAAAAGATGTTATCTCAAAGCTTACAGAATAGCAAACTCAACTGCACTAATATTTGACCTATGTTTGCTGCAGATAAGTAGACATTAACTGTTGTTTTCATTATATTAATTTATATAGCTATAATTTTCCCATTCTAAATATCTCAACAACCAAGCTACACAGCCAGAACTCCTTAGCCTCATATGAAAGCTCTCAGCTAGATGAATGAAATGCTGTGTGTAACTTGAGTGGTTGCTGAGACATTGTAAGTTGGTTACAAAATATTACAAATGTAATAGTTACTTTGTTTACTCTGACTTAAAAAAATTCAGTTTAAGACCTATAATCTAAAGAATACTACCACTATAAAAATAGCTTGTGCTGAAGCGTTTGCCATTTAAACTTCTTTCATAATCCCTATAGTTACAGAGATAATGAACATTTGTTTGAAATATGAGGACATGATTTGATTCTGTCAAAAAGGCTTAGGCTCTGCTCATTGGAAGTTACAGTGCAAACTTCCTGAGCTCCATTGGAGTGAATCAGTTAAAAAGCTTTGCACATAATCAAGAGGAGAAATCTAGGAGCAGCAAGAGTGGAGAATATTAGAAACTGCATGCAGGAGTATGCCTCATATAATTAGAAGTTATGTACTCACCATAACGTTCCATCTGAGTAGGTAGTTCATTTGTCTGCAACCTGTGGGTTACGGATCCGATATCGGATCCGAGCCGGCAACTTGTTTCAAGCTAATGGATCCGAGCTCCTAGCTCCTCCCTTCACCCATAATCCCCTGCTAACCCTCCATGACCTCGGATCGAGTTTGCCTCTCAATATATATCCAACAAAGGATATCTAACAACTAATAGATCCGAAGAAGGTCAGGGGGAAGGAGGGGGGGTGGTTGCAGACAAATTAACTACCTACTCAGATGGAACGTTATGGTGAGTACATAACTTCTAAATCTGAAGTAGGATGTTCATTTGTCAGCAACCTGTGGGACAGAGTCCCCAGCTACCTGCACTCTGGGTGGCCATCATGGAAGGATATTACGAAGCACCGCAGAGCCAAAGGATGCTCTCCCTCTAGAAAGCAGGTCTAGCTTGTAGTGGTTGATAAAGGTATGAGATGAAGCCCAAGTGGCTGCAGAACAAATATCATCCAAAGGAACTCTAGACTTGAAAGCCGCAGAAGTAGAAATGGAGCGGGTGGAATGAGCACAAACTCCTTCTGGTGCGGGTCTACCCGAGGCTTGATAAGCCAGTAGGATACATTGGGAAATCCAGCGAGATAAAGATACTTTAGAGATAGCTTTCCCTAAGTTAAATTTGGCAAAGGAAACGAACAGCTGGTCAGATTGTCTATGGCCAGCTGTCCTATGAGTATAAAAACAAAGCTGCCTATGAACATCCAATGAGTGCAGCTTGTATTCACCCTTATTTTGATATTTAGGGAAGAAAACCGGTAAATTTATGGATTGGTTTATGTTGGTTTGTGATGCTATCTTGGGAAGAAAGGAGGGATTGATCCTGAGGTACACTCTGTCAGGGTGAAAAATCAGGTATGGAGGCTTCACAGAAAGAGCCTGAAGTTCTGACACTCTTTTCACTGAAGTAATGGCTACAAGGAGTGCTGTTTTCCATGACAAGAATTTGAGATCCACTGAAGCAGCAGGTTCAAAGGGTGGAGCAGTCAAGGCTTGAAGAACTAAAGTAAGATCCCATGGGGGTACGGCTTCTTTTACAGGGGGTCTAAGTAAAAAGGTACCCTTGAGAAAGGTTTTACACAATTTGGCTGACATCAAGGGCCCTGTATCATGTCCCACATGATAATGAGAAATGGCTACCAATTGCACTTTGACAGTTGAACAACTAGCGCCTTCCTGAAAGAGTTCAGTTAGGAAGTCTAAAATGGATGGAAGAGGAGCCGTAAAGGGATCTAGATCATGCGCTCCCAGATCGAAAAACGTTTCCATTTACTGTGATACACTTTCCTGGTGGAGGGCTTATGCGCTGCCACGAGGATGGCTTTGACTGGTGAAGAGATACTGGGAGTCCTAACTAGGAGTGGAACTGGGGCAACCAAGCTGTCAGTTTCAGATTGTCCAGGTTTGGAGTCGGCAAGTCCAACGGATGGGAGATGAGATCGGAATGGGATCTAGAATCCAAGGGTGATTCACAAGGTGAGACCACAGGTAAGGGAACCAAATTTGTCGAGGCCAGAATGGGGCAATGAGAATCATCTTGCTCCCCAACCGCGAGGCTTTCTGTAGGAGTTGTATCATCATTGGAAGAGGAGGATAGGCATAGAGTAGACCGGGTGGCCAAGTATGCACCAGAGCGTCTCTTGGAGATTCCCCTGGTGGGGGGATTAGAGCGAAGAAATTGTCGCATTTGGCGTTTGGAGATGCAAAAAGAACGCAGCAGGGTTGCCCCCATGTTGCGAATATCTGCTTCGCTACTAGAGGATTGAGAGACCACTCGTAAGGGGTAAGAAGGGTGCGGCTGAGCTTGTCCGCTAGGATGTTGGTCCTCCCCGGAATGTGCGTTGCAGTCAGAAAGCGGTTGGTGGAGATCGCCCATTCCCACACTCTCATGGCTTCGCGGCAAAGAGGATAAGATCTGGTTCCCCCCTGTTTGTTGATATACCAGACCACTGACATGTTAATCGTTCCTGCGGGGAGGAAGCTCTGAAGTGCTTGCAATGCCAACCGCACCGCTCTCATCTCCAAAACGTTGATATGCAGGGAGGTCTCTGTATCGTTCCACGTGCCTTGGACTGTCCTGCCTGAATAATGCCCCCCCCCACCCGAGGCAGGAAGCGTCCGTGGTCACCGTGGCGATAGGGGGAGAGGTGCAGAAGGGACGGCCCGTATGGAAGTTCGATGCTTGGAGCCACCATAGTAGCGCCCTTCTGCAAGCCTTGCTTATAGCAATGGGATGGTGGAGAGGAAGGGATAGGAAGGACCATTGCACTAACAGAGTCCATTGCAGGACTCGTATGTTCAAACGGGCGCATGGAAGGAGTGTAATCGCTGCCGCCATGGAGCCTAGTGCCCTCAGGATCAATTCCGCTGGTGAAGCCTCTGAATGAAGGATAGCCCGCACATGAAGTTGTAGGTTTCTGATTCTCTCGGCAGTTAGGAAGGCTCGCAAATCTCTGGTGTCTATTCTGGCGCCTATGAATTCTATGATCTGTGTTGAAGCCAGTAGAGATTTGCCGACATTGATAGTAATGCCTAGTTGTGGGGCTAGATGGAGAAAGAAGTCTCCGGCCAAGCCAAGTAGATGCCTTGTTGGTGCGGTCAGGAGCCAGTCGTCCAGGTACGGGAAGACCTGAATTCCCTGGAGTCTCAGGTGGGCTGCAATCACTGCTAACACTTTGGTGAACACCCTGGGGGCTGTGGTGAGGCCAAAAGGAAGGACCCTGAAATGGTAGTGACTGGCTCCCAGCCGGAAGCGAAGGAACCTCCTGGATCGTTTGTCCATTAAGATGTGGTAATACGCATCCTTGAGGTCTATAGAGCACATCCAATCGTTCTCCCTCAAAAGGGGGAGGATAGATTGAAGAGTGACCATTCAGAATTTTTCCTTGGTTACTGACAGGTTCAAGCGGGAAAGGTCTAGGATGGGTCTCAGATCCCCCGTCTTTTTTGGCACCAAAAAGAACCTGGAGTAGAACCCTAATCCGAGCTGGTCTTGGGGGACGGGCTGGATGGCTCTTTTTCTTAGCAGCTGCTGTATTTCTGCGGCCTCCCTCTGATCAGGTGGTACATCGGGGAGGTTCTTGGATTGGGGGAGATGAAGTATTGGTATTTTGTACCCTCTGGATATGATGTGAAGCACCCAGCGGGCTGTTGTGATGGACTCCCATGCCGCTAGATGTTTTGAAAAACGCCCCCCGACTGCCTCCAGAGTGGAACAGCCGGGCAACCCCTCAGGGCTGCTGCGCGGGCCGCTGAGAGAAAGGTTCTCTGGACCCAAAGTTTCTCGGAGCCCCTCTACCCCTGGGGTGACGTCCTCCCTGTCCACCTCTGCCACGGTAGGACTGGTTGTCCGGAGCTGGTTGGGAATGTTGTGATTTCCGGAACCAGATCTTCTTCTGACCCTTTTGGTTCCTTGAAAAGGACCGCTGGGGAGCAGAGAAGCGGACTCCGATGGCAGACAACGTCTTCCCGTCCTTCTCACTCTGGACAAGTGTCTCGCGAACTGTTTTGCCAAATAGGGCAGAACCATCAAAGGGGGCGTTCGCGAAGGACGCTTTAAAGGGCTCCGTAAAGTCGCAATGACGGAGCCAGGCCTGACGTCTCATGACTAGGCCTGCTCCGCTAGCCCTAGCGGCAACCTCTGTGGCGTGGGACAACAGCCGCATAGATCTGTTTGAAATAGATCACAGAGTGGCCATTCGGGTGGAGTACAATTGTTTATCCTCCTCCGACATGGACTCGGGGGGGGGGGGGGGGTGCAGCGTATTCTTTGATAAGATCCCGCTGCATCCTGATGACATGTGCCATATAGTTCAGAGACTTTACTGAGAAGATCGCTGAACTAAAGACTCGCTTCCCTAAGCGATCCATCAAATGGGACTCTCTGCTCGGTGGATGGACTGAGGGACTCTCCTGAGCCAATTCCCTCTTTGTGGCTGTCGCCGTCAACATGGCATCTACAGGGGGGCCCTTACTCCAATGTGACCGGTCTGAGGGGGGGCTAAGAATCCTATCCGTTCGCTTCGGTATTGGCTCCACGGTGTCCGGATCCTTCCACGCCCTGGTGGTAATGAGGTCTACCAGGGGGTCGGCTGGAGGGGACACCCAGGAGGTAGACTGGCCTGCCTCGAATGCCTCCAGAAACACGGACTCATCAGAGGAAGACTTAGGGGCAGACCACCCACCTCTGATTCTCAGCATCTCCATGATGTCTCTAAAGGAGACATCCTCAGGGGGCGATCTTGGGGAGCCTTCCCCTTCCTCCAAGTCCGTGTCCTCGGTTAAGGACTCGGGAGTCCACGTGCCTCCTTTTGCACTTATGCTTGCGGGGAGCTTCCTCGGGGGGACTGTCCGAGGAGGCCTCGCCAGCAACATCTTGTTCCAATGGAACTATCTGTGATATCGAAGCAGGCTGTCCCTTTGACCGGGTGATGGAAGCCTGGCCCAGCAGAGAGGGAGTGCAGGGAGGAGTCGATGCAAAGACCGGGGGTCCGGATGCTCTCAACAGAGCCCTCTCCACAACATCGAATGCCGAGGGAGAGCCACTCTCCAATGGATCCAAAAGTCGGCTCCCACTCGGATCCGATTAAAGGATCGGAGCCGGCGCCGAGACCGTCGGATCTGAGGGACCAGAGTGCTCTGACCTGGATGGAGCCGAAGGCACACTGAATCCACCGGATCCGAAGCTCGGACCACGGCTCCGAGAGGTCGGATCCGACAGGCTCGAGGGCAGGGTCGGATCCGAAGTACCAAGTACTGTCGGCGCCGACCCACCCCCGGCTCCAAGGCTGCTCAGCTCCGAGCGCTCCGAACCCGGGTAGCGGGTCGGAGAAGGAGCAATTGGGTGGAAAAAAGGTGTCGAGCTCCCCCCCTGAGGGGGGGGAGGCAAGAGCACTCCCATCTGCAGCTGGGCCTGGATGAACCTTCGCATCATCCGGTCCAAGTCTGCATCTGATAAACTGAAGGTAGATCTCGAGGAGGCCACCGAGGCAGGCCTGGAATGCCGCCTCGATGACCTCGACGGAGATCGGGTCTCCTCCTCCTCAGGCCCCGGGGAGAAAGAAGGGGATCGGAGCCGAGGGGGAGGAGACCTAGAAGCAGTGGAGGGAGAAGCCCGCTTAGCTGGCGGGGCCGAAACAGAGGTCTCGGCCCGCCGCTTGTGGTGCTTCTCCCTCCGTTTCTCCCTCCTGGCCTCCCTGTCCTCCGACACTTTAGCGGGCGTTTGAGTCCCAGTCGGAGGCAGGGGGGCAGGAGTGGCAGCCACCACAGGCTGTGGTGGAGCCACAGGAGCAGCAGAGGTAGCGGAGGCCAAAGCCGAATCCGGGGGTAGAAGTCCCACCAGGACCAGCTTCGACCTCCATTCTTTCAGTGCCCTGGGGTTGAACGCTGCACAGATAGTACAGCCCGAGGTGAGGTGTTCAACCCCAAGGCACCGAACGCACCGAGTGTGGCCATCAGCCGGGGAGAGCTTATGGCCACACTCGGTACATTTAGAAAATATGGCTTTTGGGGCCTCAGCCATTCCTTTTTTTTTTTTTTTAAACTAAAAAAAAGAAAAACAACTACACACACACACAGGCCCCAAAAGACACGCAACAAACACTCACACACTAGCGACCAGCGAAGGGAGGGTACTAATTAAAAAATAAGGAACCTAACTCAGACATACTTTAAAAGTATTAATTTAAACTAAAAAAGAAATTCCTGACGAAAAGTACTTAGAAAAAGGTAACTTTTTCCTCACTTATCTGAAGAGCTCAAAAAGGATCCAGCCATCACAAGCGCGGCAAACTAGATCTGAGGTCATGGAGGGTTAGCAGGGGATTATGGGTGAAGGGAGGAGCTAGGAGCTCGGATCCATTAGCTTGAAACAAGTTGCCGGCTCGGATCCGATATCGGATCCGTAACCCACAGGTTGCTGACAAATGAACATCCTACTTCAGATCTACAGTTAATAAATAATGTTTTAAGTATTAGCTTGAGGTGGGGCTGTCTAGATTCAAAAATATGTTTGATAAATCTAAGAAGCATGCTATCAGGGTAGTCAGTAAATTCCTTGTTAAACTATTTCCCTTTAGTAAGCATCCAACAGAGCAACCCACTTACAGATAGAGTAGAAGGGGATTTCCATGCTAAACTATATGGATTTGTGCTACCACCAATGCTTGAAGCAACCAGAGAAAACATTTACATTCTGGAGGGTAAGTTGTTTACAGGAGACCTGCCCATAAAAGAGTTTTGGAGCATGTCAGAGATTCATTTAAAAATGATGCCAACCAGGGTGTGAAAATTTACCATGGATATATATATATATATATATATATATATATATATATATATATATATGTATATGTATATATATATGTACACACATATATATATACACATACACACACACACACTAGTATGTGGGGATTTATATGATTGCATAGTATGGTGCTTCTCATTGCTTGAAAGAGTGCAGGGGGCCCAGAAAATATAATAATAATAAAAAAGTATGTAGACAATAGCTGTAACAGTTTGTATATAATAGGCTACATTTTTATTAGACTGATGGTCTCATCTGCTTTAATCTTCCTCATTGTTGGAGAGTATGGGCATTTTTATACAAGTTATTAATGCCAGAGTACTGAAACTGCAACAGTCACTGGCAACAAAAATATAATTTACCCACAGAAGGTGAATATTGTGGTGTGCTGTGATTTTTTTTATAGTACCTATTTGTGGATATTGTTCCAAGATGACAACATACCCAAGAGGATGATCTTTATCATGTTATGCTTCTTTTGAGTGGTATGCCCAGCAGGAGGGAGGGGTCTGAGCCAACTGGGCCAGAGGTTTATTGGCTCATTTAACTGGAAAACTGATTACCAGGACTATGATAAAGTCAAAACGGTATTACTTACCTGTGCTGGTGTTACCTCAGAGACACAAGCTCAAATAAGTAGTACATCTTTTTATAACAGGGTGATAAGGTCACAGCTTTCTTCTTAAAGTGTTTGATTACTCTGTGGTTAGAACTTGAGGTTCAACATAAAAATAAAATTTAAGAAGTGGTAACAGCTGATTAATTTAAAATAACTTTGCTTATTGCTTTAAGAAAGTGGGTTTGTCAAACTGACTCTAAAGACTGAAAGTTTTGTTACTGTGTTACAAAGGTTGTTATGCTGTGAAACTGTGTATAAAACTGAGCAGTCTAGAACTGTACTAAACCTACGTCAAATGTTGGTAACAAAACCAAAGGTAACCACTGTAGTCATAAGCTCCATTTTAAACATGTAAAAAAGATCATATAGCAAGATTTAGTACTAACTGTAGTAACACTTATAGTGAAAGCTGTATCCTCTGAAAAGCATGCTACTAACAACATGACTATTGAATCTGGTAAATTATCTGCTAGAATGATTGAGACTGCATATTGTTATTTTCCTACTCAAAATTAAGTATTTTCATATCACAGAATTAAGTAAGTGCAATGTCTTAATGGTGGGGAGCTGAAAGAAATACGTGACTCGGGCAGTATGTTCACAAGGCCAGTTTGTAGGATGAAAGGAAACCCTTACTAACAAAGTGGTTGAAGTAGTATGTATTTATGGAAATAAGAGACATTATATCATTACTCAGAAATACAAATTGTAGTGTGTTCATACTGTTAATGTAGTACCCAGATTAAGACATGGCATGAGAAGAGGAAAAGATTTTCTCAATCTTAAAGAGTTGTGAAAGCAATAAGAAGGTAGTCCTTTTGGTAAGCTTCATCAAGGTGAGAAGGGGAACCTGCACGTAAATAAGCCAACAGATGTCCCTACCTGCTATAGAAGAAAAGGGGGTGGGGTTCAGCCACTAGACACATTCATTAGAGTGGATGAATCCAACAAAGATCAAGGCGTACTGTTAGAAATCTCTAAAGCACAACAAAGTTGGCTAGAGACATAGGAAGAGAACATACTCTGCTTAAAGAGTTATTTAAGCATACACCTATAATGATAAGTCTACAGTAGTATAAATGAGAGAAACAGGCATAACAAAATAGTGCAGCCTGCTGTGACAGAGCATCTTGCAAGAGCTGAATCAGTCAACGGAAGTGCCCTACTCATTAAGATATTGCAGCCTGAAAGCTGCCTGAAAGTCTTGCAAAGCTAATACTAGAAGTGTCATTGCAACCTGACATTATTACATAGTAGAGAGTAAAGGTTTTATTACAGCCTGCAGATGTTGCATGGAGTGGAAGTGATTAGCTAAACTGGAGATAGGGAATTGCTGTCTGACAGATTGTATTCTAATGGAGTGATGTTAGAAAGTATGGAAAATGTAGCACTTGAGCTGAATTGATGTTAGAAAGTATGGAAATTGTAGCACTTGAGCTGAATTCTAAACTTTCTCAAGCTGAGACAACAAGCTCCAGAAACTGAGAATTATGAGCAGGAAGTGGGTATTGAGATGAAGAAGAAATGTAACGATAGGTCACATTTCACCAAGTAGTTAAAAAGAGAGACAGAAAGAAAGACCTGGTCAATGCTGAAAACCAGCTTCTGTCAGTACAAGACATGAACACAAGTGAAGGCTTAGGCAATAGGTATTGATAAATAAGAAAAATGTAAAATTAAAGACAAATGTGTTTCAGTTTAACATTTCTAGAGGAAAAGCAACCCAGAGAATAAAAATAAATTGAAAGGGTGGTTAGACAGAGAGAAAGCACTTTGCCCATTTGTTACATTTCTGCCCTATTCCTAGTTCTTTCAGTGATCTGGCATTGATGTGGTACCAAGTTAGAAGCCTTGATGTGAAGTGAAAGAATGTTTTCACAGTTCTCCCTCATTTAGCTGTGCTGTTCATGAGTCACAGTATTGCAGGAATTTAGATTGAAAGCTTTCCTTTGTTGTGAAGCTATGTTGGTTTGTATCCTGAAGCTGGCTGGCATTTAGAAGGCCTCAGGAGTTTATCAGGATCCTCCCTGTCATATTTCCTGATACAGCTTTCAGGCTAATTGACTTGTAGTTGTTCAGACGACTACAGCTACTTCCCTTGATCAACTAAAGATGTTATCCAGTCGTATGGCGATACCTCACTGTTTAGAGATATTTTTGAGAGTGGTTTTGCTAGAGTATTTTTGTAGATTTTTGAATACTCTGAATGGAATGCCATTGAGGGCTTGTGCTTTCCTCTCCTAGATGCTTATCAATTTTTCTGCCTTTTTCTTCTTTGTTGATGTATCTACCTCACACCTTTTTCTCCCATCTTCCCTTCTCAACACATAACTGTTCGCCGTTTTTCTTTTGTGATTACTTATATAAAGAACTTTAGCACTCCTGAATCTGTTAAATAAGACTTCAGTGCTGTAAAGAGCCTTCTTAAAGTAATAGACAAACTTAACAACAGAGATATGAGAATGTTTCTTTCAGTTTAGCAGTCTTAAGATTTTGTATTAGATGTGGCTTCCTTCTGGCTTTTTAGGGTTCTACCACTGTGAACTAATGTTTACTGAAGATTATATGGCAGAGTACCCAGATACAAGAGTGTTTTTTACCCTGAGTAAGCCCCTGTGTGGTGGAAGTTAAAAGTTTGTTGTGCTTTGAGCATTGTGATGCAAGTAAATCCTTCAAATCACTCATGTTTAAAGAGTTTTTTTTCTCTCAAAATCGTATTTTGCACTGAAATATCTGCAGTTTCTGTGAAGTTGTGAATTTCTGTTTAATGCTATTTAATTCAGTTTTATTCTAGTTTGCCTGCTGCAGTTAGTGTTAACCACCAAATGGCAGATTGCATGACTTTACTATGAAAAGCAAGAAAACGACTGAAAGTTTTATTATTTTATTGATCATAGATATTTTTACACAGGTGACAACATGCTCACTGCTATCTCAGTAGCCAGAGATTGTGGTATGATTCTTCCCCAAGACAAAGTGATTGTTGCAGATGCAGTACCTCCAAAAGATGGGCACGTTGCTAGAATAAATTGGCAGTATGCAGATAAACCTACCTCATCTGACTCATTTGACATAAATGCAGAGGTAAGGGAAAAATTATCCGGGGAAGCAAAAGCATGTGGGAAACTGTCTGTACATAATCCTTTCCTAAGATTTCACAGTGCTGGCTTATTTTATATCTAAGCAATGCAAGTCGTAAACTATTCAAGAGTTAAAATTCGATGTGGTAGATGCAGATGATGGATTCTTCTCCACTGTAAACTGACTGCTCCATTTAATGACAAAAAAATGGTGTCACCACAGAAAATGCACAAGACCTGCACTTCCTGATTAAGTTAAAATCTTAAGGACAAAGTAACATGACAAAGCTTACATTTATTTACTTATTTCTACATTGATGTCCAACTCTTCCTGTTGATAAATCCCTCTGAGACACCTTCAGTGAGATTAAGTTCTGAGTTAGTATATTGTGTTTTAAGTTTGTCTGATTTTTTTGGTTTGTCTGATTTTTTTGGTATGCTTGTGACTGCAAGAAAATAGGTATGAAAATACAGAAAAATAGTCCTGTTTGAAAGCAGTGTGGTGCTCATTCTGTTTATTTACCTAGTAACCCAGGAAATTACTAGTTCTAATTTCTGTAAGAGTAAGATTCATGCATGCATTTACTTGACAAAAACAAATTCTTTCAATCCTGAGATGCCTGCATGATTGAAAAAAAGCTGCGCTGCTACAGTCTAAAATTTCAGTTTCCTTGACATGCATCAATATTTTAGTTAGACTAATAAAGTTTCCAGGGTGCAGGGACAGAGTCAACGCCATTGTGGAGTGTGATTTAGTTGTCATTATATCTGATGCTGACAGTGTGTTTAGTAACCTTGTATCTGCTAGATTCTAGCTTTCTGATATTTCTTTAATTCTGTGCTGTCTCACTCAAAGCTCCTTATGGCTCAGCTTTATCAGTGGGATCACAGTGAGAACTAGTACAGGAAGTATTAAAACAGAAATAGCAGTTAATTTAGAACTTGGTTGTTTAATCGTCCTGTGGTTAATCGGAAAGTATATAGACAATGTGAGCTATTAGGTGAGAACTATTAAATATTTTGATTTTGTGGTCTACTTGATGATGTTAAAATTAATTTTAAATGTTGCTTCTTATCCCAGACACAGCCAGATTGGCAAAGAAAAGCATTCATTCAGGATAACAATAAATGACTCGTGATTTTATTGTGCCAGGACTTCAGCATTTGAGAAATGTGCCCACATCCCTTTCCTTCGTAAATCATAAAAGCAACATTATGCAAGAAATGTCCCTTTTATCCTGTACCATATATTATACTGTGAAGATGTCAGCCATAGGATACGTCTGGCAACCAGGTGGATGAAACATACCTATTATATACTTTTTACTGAAGTAAAATGTAGTATTTTATACAAGGAAGAAATAGTTGACAGCTAGCAGTTATGCAGTCTGTTACCTAATAACTCATCTAGTCTCATTCTACAAAATTTGATGAAGTCATCCTTATTTTTTTTCACAGCTACTACCGGCTTCTATTGCCAGTCTTTCCTCAGTGCTCCTTCTCACCCCAGGGAGTTGACAGATCTTGTGGGGGTACGCTGGACATGTCCTTTGGCATCTTGAGTCTTGTTCCTCCAAACAGAAAGACCTTCTTAGTGATGGACTATGAAAAATTGGGGGAAGGGAACAGGGAAGATGCAAGATAATTGTATTGCAGCTGTCTGGGTTTTTCAGTTAAGCTGTCCCCACAAAGGTATTAGGCTTACGTGACCAAGGTAGGCATGCAGTGATGCTGTAAGGAAAACATCTTCCCTTACATGATTACATATCACTCTTTGCCTGTCACTTAACTGCAGCATCAGCAATCCTCATAACCCTGATATCCCCATTGTCCTAACACATTCCCATACTCTCCCTCCTGGAATCTCGTATTATTCCTCTTCCTACTAACCAGCTTTTCTGGGCTGAACCGCTTATTAAACTTGGGTCACCTGAATCATAGTCAGGACTTTATCCTTGTATGCCAGTGGAGCTGACTGTGAATGAATCTTTATTTGATAAAAATGCAGACAGTCAACATGGGGTTTTGTCATACTTAACTGTCCTATTCAAAGAAAAGGCAGACACTGGTAGACAAACAGAACACTTCTTTAATCTTTTTATCACAAAGACTTTTTCAGACTAAGTAAAAGCCAACTTTTTGACACTATTGCACAATAAAAAGGTATAGCCACGTTATCTTAAAACGTTTATCACATGATTTGGTTCACATGAATCAAAATAGCTGAAGTTAACAAAACATGCTAAAAATGGCAACACAAATATAAACAAACAAATGAGTGAGCCCCTTTTTCCACAATACACATAAATAAATTAAATAAAATAACGGAGGTATCTGGTGTTAAAAAAATATATATATATATCTATGGGTCTATGTTAAAACATCGAAAGTGCAGTTCATCGAACTGCACTTTCACAAACCCACTTTAGCGAAAGTGCATAACATCGAACATCCACTTTCGCTAAAGTAAAAAAAAAAAAGTAAAAAATACACACAAAAAAATGTAAACACTACTATGCTACTTTAATATTCTAACTCCTAGATCACACTACAGTGGGGAAAAAGGGAATATTCCCTTATTCCCACTGTACCGCAATCTCCACAAAAGATTTGTTAGTTGTACATCAGCAGAATATGTTGATGTACAACTAACAAAACACGCAAACTGCATGTTTTTTCGTTTTTTACTTTGTTTTAGCGAAAGTGCATATTCGATGTTATGCATTTTCGCTAAAGTCAGTTCGTCAAAGTGCAGTTCGATTAACTGTATTTTCGACGTTCTGACAAGGACCCATATATATATATATATATAGATATATATATATATATAGATATATATATATAGATATAAATATATATATATATATATATAGATATATATATATATATAGATATATATATAGATATAGATATAGATATATATATAGATATAGATATAGATATATATATATATATATAGATATAGATATATAAATTCACATTTTCCTTTAAGCTCAGTGACCTGTATGCCTCCAGAACAATTTACCATCCATACTCCAGTCAAGGGCTGTCTTTCTGTCACCCCCCTCTGTTATCATTTGTCAGGGAGTACAAAACATAAATTTCTTGTACTCATCATATTGTTTGGTATGCCTATAGAGTACAGTATTAGTCATGGTCTTATTTTTAATAGTGTAGAAATGTTCATAGATGTGATTCCTGAGTTTTCTAGCAATGTTACCTTTGTAGAAGGAATCACTTGAAATGTAACATTGATCATAAAATCTGATGCACAAGTAAAAGTTCCTAGAAATCTGTATGTTTCTATCTCATCACTAAACAGTACACAAATACATCAAATCAAGTCAATAGCACTGATTTCCTAGGTGTCATCACTGAACATAAGCTACATTTTGATAAAGCTATAGACTGTCACATGCAAAAATCTCGGAAAAAAAATAGACATGCTGTAAAAATGTAATTGCTCTTTCTTGGAAACAGCAAAGTCAGGCACCACTCAAACTGCCCTGATGCCTAGCCCTACTGTACTCTTCATCCATTCTAACCAACATTACCAAAACATATTGTTACAAACTTGAGCAAGCCAATACTAAAACTGGCTTATGTTCAGCCAGTACTACCAACTGAACTCATCACTGTTCTGCTGTACAAAATATTAACTGTCTAGAACTAAAAACATTTTAGTTTTCAACCAGCCAAACACAGTGCACAAACAAAATACAAGTTATTCCATCACCTTATTTAATCACTAGGTATTAGAGCCCTGGCCCAACCTGGTAGAAGTCACAAATCCCAGTAATCACTGCACTGATTCTCTTTACTTTGTCTAAGTAGCTAAACTATGGAAAAATATTGTGCCAATCTAAGAGAAGAGCAAACCTTCCCATATCTCTCTACTACCTAAAAACGGAGATTGAGTTGAACAAACACTGTAACCCTAGCTCAAAAGTCAGCATGGTGAATACCACCATACCTGAAAAAAAAACACTGAATGCCAAAACTCCCTGCCACTCTGGATCCAAGATAAAGTGCTAACATGAGTCCGGATGGGGGGCAAGTTCTGACAGTCGGTAATGTCAGTATTCAACATTCTGACTGTCAGTGTGCAGAGTTCACATAAATCGATCACCTGAGTCTTGAGCATATAATTGCAAACCTCTAAAACATATCTTGCCAGAAAATGGTACTGCAGTTTCACCTGTCTTAAACCTCTATTTAACTTAAATTTTGGATGTGAAATACTTTCTCCAACAACAACAGTTACATATGGTACAGCAAGTTTGAAACATTAGGTGGAGGCATAGCCAGCCTTAGGCATAGGCCACCTAGGCGACCGCCTAGGGCGCCGCTGTAGCAGGGGCACTTTTCCAGTATTTATTTGGTGTAGGTAGACTAGGATGGGGGCACCAGATGGTGTGGTGGGGGGCGCCGTGGAGCCCTTTTGCCTAGGGAACCAGTTGACCTAAGGCCACTCCTGGGTGGAGGAACTATTTTGAAACAAATAGCCCATTTTCTAAGTACAATAATGCCCTCCAGTATTGGAAAGACACACCACCTGTGATGTCACGTCTCACAGCACCCCTGGAGTGACTGTTAATTCCCTGATGATTACAACCTTCTCAGGCATTATTGCTTGCTTAAAATGTTAGAGCTATAGTATCGCTTTCATATGTAGTTGAAGTCTAAGTATACATGAGCTTGCTTTGGTGAAGATACTGTAGTTTAATGTGAAGTCATATAACTTGAAAAAGAAGGAATAGAGACGTTTCTTGCTTTTTACATTTTTTTCTGTTTTCCCTAAGTTTGTGTGACCTCAGAGGTGATCTAAATAGATTAGGGTTGCATAGAAGCACATCCCTCCACTCACACAAAATAGTTCTTTTTCCTTCTGTATTATTTTGTACTGTAATTCATGGAGATGACAGATTTTAATTAAGTCACTGTTACTGTCACTGTTGCAGTAGCCTGAGCTGTATGGAATGTCTGGCCAGTATCCAAATCTTTAGGGCACCTTCCTTGTATCTGTACTTCTGATAAAGCACAAGAGAATGGTGATATAAACTAGACACGCAGGCATCAAAAATCAGAACCTTATTACCATTGAAGCTAACAGTAAGTTTCATTCTTCACTGCATTTTCAGTGATTCAGTGATTAGCTAGTTTTGAAAAGCTGACATAAGTAAATCCTTCCTAATTTTCTGTGAAAGTGTTGTTTTTTCTACTTATGCCTAGGAGAAAAGTGAATGTGCTTGTGTGGATGACAAATCCCTTATAAGGATCTCCACGCAGCCTATCATTTTTGTTTAGGTAAGGAACACCATGTCTACTTATACTCAGTTTATCATTCAATCTTAAAACCCTGAACAAGCCAGTGGAGTTTTCACAGTATTTACTGAATTATATGCAACAGAGTCCAGAAGGTTTAGCATTTTTGGAAATGTTTGCATAGGTATTTTTATACCCCAAGACAACAAAGAATTTTTCCTCATGTAGGTAGCAAATGTTGGAGGTGTGATAGAGAAGAAAGAGATAACTGGGAATATGTTTTTTTTGAGTGTAATGATTTGACAGATTAAAAAAAAATCCCTACAGAGTACTCTGTCAGAAACATTTGGGGAACAAATGTAACTAAAGAAATTATTATTTTGAGCTTGGACATAGGATTCACATTTCGTAGACATAATAAGACCTTATTTAAGTTTAATTTTGTTGACTGCCAAAAAAACAATTACTAGAAAATGGAATCAAAATCTAAAACAACTGTATTTCAATTATTGAATATTGTAAAAGAGGTAAAAGTCTGATCTTTAGAAAAGGGAAGGAGAAAATTGCACAGAAATAAATGGAGTTTGTGGGAACAGTATACATAAAATAATGTTCAGGAGGAGGAGTGAGGTTTAATGGAAGGCGTGAATTGAGCAATTTATGTAATATTGGACTAAAAAGCTACTTGTAAAGAAAAACAACATGTAATGTATAATGTGTGTAAATGGAATAAATGTTAATATGTTTTTCTTTCCTATTAATGTATGTGTGCCTGTGTATTAAGTGTTAATTTAATAAACATATTAAAAATATTTATCTCAAGAAAGGATGTCAGTAGGCGTATGCTATGTGCACTATAGTGAACAGTAATTTGTAAGGAAGGGTTGCAGGATCACTAGAAATATGATTATGCATTCTTTCAAATGCCACTGCTAACTAAATCTGATCACTAGGTAAGTGATACTGCTAACGAAAAGACAACCATCTGATACCTGTCACACCTGACAGGTACCTGGAACTATAAGTAACAATACCATGAAAAAATGTATTAAGCTGCTGCCCAGCCAGGGGCATTGCAGTCCTCCACCACACCTCTTTTGTTAACAGCCAGTGTACTGATCACTTGGTGGATGGAAACCAATTTACTGACACTAACTCAAAGCACCACATCGCACTGATCAACCTAATTTGATGTGACCTGAGTAAGGTAGGGAAGTGCTGCAGCAAGCAGCGAAAAGCATAAGGGTGTTATGAAGCCTTTAAGTGCAGTACTGTATTCTGGGGATAGGTGGGGTGATCACCATCATTTTCCTGTTGCCTGCAGAGGTTGTGCTGCCATGTAACTCAGGAATGATATGCAGAGAAATCCATGGAGATAGAATGTCATTCATAACTGTATTTTTGTCACATTCTGCAAGTAATTTGAGGCAGTACTGTAAGTTGAGCTCCTTTTCAGTCACCCCCACCCCCAATCTTCTGTGTATACGTTTCCAGCAAGACTGGTGCTTAGGACAGGTTATCTTACATAAAAAGGAGAGGCAAAGCTAGATCCCTTATAGCTAAGACAATGAGACATTAGGAGACACTTGTGAAATTTGTAATTCTTTTCCTACCACAGCCAGTCCACAGAATGTGAGAACACTAGTATTTCTCAAATCTTTGGCTTCGTTTCCACATTTTTCGCAGCAGAAAGCGTTAGGGACTTCAGCAAGCATATGCCAAGTACATTGCAGTTTTCATGTGATGGCACCTCCGCGTTTCGTAAAAATCTACTGCCAATCATTAGCGGACCAGAGTTCCGCTGTAGCGACCCCTTATCGGGAAAAGCCGAAAGACAAACAACAACAACTGCAGTGGGTAGTAAACATGGCTGGGATGCCTCTGTGCAGATGTATTTATTTTCTTTGTTGTTTGTTTTATAAATAAAGAAATGCACAATTTCTTTGCTTTAAATAAACATGTAAATAAGTGGTCCTTGGCACTCCATCTGTTTTCTACCCCCCATGACAATTACATGTATGATGTGGTAAAAGTGCTGTGCAACAACTAATTTGTGGAACTTTCAGATCCTTGCATTCCCGTGACCTGTGAAATTCATGGGACAGCAAAGAGCAAAAATCCTAAAAATGTTCAACTGAAGTAGAAGATAGCTGTGAAAAAGCAGCATCAACTAGCAAGTATATGACTTGTTTTCCTTTTTATTCCTAGCAGGAAAATAACTCAACTGCCATTGTTTGCTCAGTATTTTGTTTTTGCATGATTGTGATGTGTGTGGAGTAATTTGCAATACCTTACTGTGTGGCCACTGGTTGTGTGCGATAAAGCTGAAATACATTATACAGCCATTTTTTTTATAACAGTACAAAACGTCTAGGAGTAATGATAGATGATCAGCTCAAGTTTGATCTACATGTATATAATTGCATTAAAAAGACGCACCAAAAACTTGGCCTTCTTTATCGAAACAAAACGTTTCTAACAAACAAAGCAAAAATAACCCTCCCTCATGCATACCTCCTACCTAGCGTATTATAAAGCTGCCAAATTCTTACCAATATTAACTCCACACTACTAACTAAACTAGAATCTACCTACAACAAGGTTGCCAGATTCGCTGCTCACCAAACTTATAAATCACATAATTGTCTTTCACTAAAATACCTGGTTGTAATTACCTCACCATCTTCTACTTTCTCAACTGCAGATAATTCACTCAGTACTATACCTGCAATCCTTCTGCCCAAGCCTATCTCCTCTCATCTCTCAGTAGTCCCCCACTAGTTCTCTACATAGCTCTGACCTAAACCTGCTACAAATATACAAACCTAAGACTAAAATTGACTGCAACCTCTACAGCTACAATCCTACCCTATCATGGAATAAATTACCACTAGAAATCAAGTCCCTTAAACATCCAAACCATTTCAAAACTGCCACTAGAGAATACCTACAAACTCACTGGTCCTGCCACTGCACTCATCCTCGCTGAACCACCCTACTTTCCTACTAATCACTCCACTACCTCTTCCTCTTTTCCTTACTTAATCTCTCAGTTTCACTCACTCTGTTTCTCCATTTCTCATTTCCATTTCTGATGTCACATATCTCGTGAAATAACTACAAACACTATGGAATTTTTTTAGCTGCTTTATTAAAAACTTTTGTATTTTTATTTATGCTTATTATGATTATCCACTATTATTTTCTGTAAAACTGTATTTCGTTGTATGTATACATTGTGATCTGTTGACATCGTTAATTCTAAAATTGTAAAAACTGTGGAGCTTTTGCCCCCAGGCCTCTGCTGAAAAAGGGGCTACTCAGCTCAGTCAGACAAACCCAGTCAACAAATGTAAAATAAATGTAAAATTAAATAAATAAGTAAACAGTCAGATGTCAGAAGTGTACATAGTCAGCTCTCAGTGGTCCCAGATTTCACAGAATGTTGCTGAGTTTTGCTCATATATTTTGAAAGTTCTTAACAGTTGTGGTTTTCTAACAAATTGGTGAAGACTGCTGTCACTAAATTATTGATTCATAGATATTCCAAGACCAATGAGTCTCTTAACAGCTGTCACCTTGCCAATACCCTTTCTCAGGCAACACCTCCTTTCTCCAGGGGGCCATACTAGTGAATCCTGGAGCAATTTTGTTGATACCCATCCAGTTGTCTAGTTTTTGTCTAAAGGAAGGTAGTGAATCATGTACTGCTTAATATTTTTTTATGCCAGAGGTTTGGGTGGTGCTGGGTTGTAAACTTGTCCCTCTTTTAATTTCTCCAAGTCTTTTGGGTTTCAAATACCATGACTGGTGTGGACCCCATTCCCCGGTCAAAGTATGATTAACATTCATGAAATTAGTATTGTTTCAATCTTTGTCAGCCAGAAGTGCTCTTTGCCACATCCGCAATGTGCCCAGTAATGATGCCTTCTGCAATTCATATGGAGTTACATGTATTAGTAACATATCCAAGTACAACTGTAAATTCTTTTTTTATAAGGCCCATTTCACCCACTACTATTAGAACTGTCTGGGTATCCTTCTTTCACATTGCCCTCATTTCAGCCTGCAAATCCTGGTATTTTATGACTTTGTGTCACCCTGTATGTAAGGCTCTGTAGTCACTGGATGTAGCAGTTTCAATGATCAATGCTACTTTTGTCTTCTTTTCATGGACTGCTATATCTGTTTTTCATGTATCTTTTTTTTGAACTGTTGGTAATGGGTGATCCCATATGTTATAAACTTCATTTTCTATAAGGCTTTGTGGCTCATGTTTTCAGTATTTTTCAGCTACTTCAGTATTATAATGTTTTTATAATCCCTAATGCAACAGTCTTGCCACATTATCATGCCTTTCAGTATACAATTATTCTGCCATTTAGTATATGACAGCCAGCAACAAGATGTGCAACCATTTCTAATTTATTATTATTATTTTAATAAAACCTACATTTGTCGGTTTTGCCGACATGTTCAGTGGGCTTTGTAAAGCAAAGTGTATGTGGTCCACTATCTTGGGCTGCCAATATTAACCTTTCGTCTTTTGGTTTAAATTCACCTCTCCTTAACCATTCCTGCATTAGATTCTGATCAACATGAGGTTGTTCCAAGAGTTTTCTATACTTGCAACTATATTTATGCATTTTCCACATTTCTTGCCTTCTCATCAGATTATTCATCTTATATTCTTCCTTTCATTTTTTTTGGCACATTCAGTTGCTGCCTGAATTTTATCTACTTCTGGTTTGATTTCCATTCCCGCTTGACACCAAAATGCTTCTTCTAAACTAAGCAGGGAAGTCATCTTAGACTTATTCTCCTCATGTTTTAAAATGTTCACTACGTTTGGGTCTTGTGATGTCAGCAGATATGAATGCAGTCCTACAGTTGCAGATCTGAACATGTAATCAATTTCGAGGAGGGCCATCCCTTCTTCAGAACAGGGAATATATAGTCTTGGTGGGTCTATATTACTTCATCGAAAAGTCATGTCAATGAAGCTGACTTCATTGATCCCAAATCAGTGTATTTCTGCGAACAAACCCAATGAAAAAATTCACCAGGGAAAGTAATCACCTGGCCAACACCACATCAGAACGCAAACAGCAGTTTATCAAACCCACCCAAGTGGGGGACTGTGCCCCTCACAACCCCCCTCCCAAATATATATACCAATTCCAAGATCGCACTATAGTGTGGAAAAGGGCAAAGTTGTGCTGTAAGCCAACTGCTTCCTTTCCCTGGTGAAATCTTTTGCAGTAGTGAATATTCGTGAAAACTCAATTTGCTGATTTGGAGTCGAAGTCAGCTTCGTTGAAGTGACTCTTCGATGAAGTAATATAGACCCAGTCTTGGTATACACTGATTTTTATAAAACATTTGATGAGTATGAAGCATCCTTCTTGTTTTCCTGTCCAACCGATTCAACACCTTTTAGGGCCAGTCATTCACTCCAAAATGATAAATTATGACAGGAAGAGAAAATTGTTTTATAGTTTGGACTTTGTTCCTAGATGTCAGCGCTGCTTTAAGTATTAATTTTAGTCTTCTAAAATATTCCTTACTAAATTTTATTCACATAGTTCATGTTTAATTACTGATCCTTCATAAATTCCCAAATATTTATACAGTCCCTCTTGCTCAAGTTCTTTTATATCAAATTACTGTCCCAGGCTGATGTTTTCTTGGTGCTGCAACTTTCCTGTTTTAAAGGTTGCTTTTGCACATATATCAGGACTAAATGACATTCTTATACCATCTGAAAAAGTTTTGACCACTTGCAGTTGTGCTTTCATTTCCTCAACTTATTTTATTTTATTTATTTTGCATTTGTTGTCTGGGATAGTCCGAATGGATACATATTCATTTTCAGCGGAGGCCCAGGGAGAAAAGCTCCAAACTTACAAACTGATAGACAAGCAAGTTACAGTTTATGCACAAACATATTGTATTAACATACAAGTTACAGTCTCACATTTCAAGCTTGTGAAGAATGCAGTTTATATACAGAAATATATACAAATATGTTACAGTTTCTCTTATCAAACCTAGAGGTGCAGCTTATATACAGAGTATCTGCAAAGATATTACAGATGTCCTTCAAGGATGCATCTGCAGTCATAACATATGGGTTGTCCTGCCTCAGGCAGCCCTTCGGTCGGCTGGATTCCAAAGTCTGGGTCTGGCCTCGGCTGATGTCGCACTTTCCCCGACGTCAGAGCGTCTGGGGTATAAAAGCATCAGCCAACGCCATTTTCCTCAGTCTTTCTTGCCGCGCAGTGCCCGAAGCAGAAGCTGTTCGCAAGTGCCAGTCGGTCAGATCCAGAGATTTCAGCTACCGAAGACTTCGAAAAAAGCTAAGTACCCCATTGGGGACTCTTTCTTGCCTCAGCTGATGTCAGACAAAGTAAATAATTGTTTAACTTGTGGGAAATAAATACCTCATAAGGATTTCCATTCTTACTGCCTTCCTTGCTTAGGCCCAGACCACGACGTATCAGCCTGTTTAGCCTGTGCCTCCTTCAACCGACGAACTCTTAGACGTCGGTCGGAGTTTGCAGAGGAATTTTTTGGAGCCGCTTTTGCTTATAAAATGCCGTCGGAGACTCCGACTTCGCATATGGTCAAAAAACGCAAGGAAAAGGACCGACACTCGTGGCCAGCGGTTTCGGCTGAAACCACGGCTAGGTCTACCGCGAGTGTCTCGGTTTCGGCCGAAACCGAGTCCACGGCAATTCCTTCACCCGAAACCATTCTTCCGACCACCGAGGCCCGAGAGGCCCTGGCTGAGTCAGCTTCAGAACTCCCTATCGAAGCTAGTGTTCAGGAATTGTCCAACACCATACCTTTGGACATTTCTACCCCTGCACGTGGGGCAGCTAGGCCCCCAGCTTCTATGTCTATTAAGGCCTTTTCCAGGGCTAAAGCTGCCAAACTTTCAAAAGCTTTGCCTGCCAAATCTACATCCCAGAGGCCTTCCTCTAGTTCTCAAATACTCAGCCTTGCGGAGGACCTTATCTCCTTAATTAGGGGTTCACAACCTCACCCAGACAGGGCCTCTCAACCTCCTCCAGACAAAAGGCCCAGGACTGAACCCTCTGAACCTCACTCCTCAGATTACTCCACCGATGGATCTGACTTGTCAGACCACCAGGAAGGGGCTTACTCGCCTTATGAGGATTCAGATGCGGAGGAATCTATCCCTTCGGCCTCCCCTCTTGAAGAATTTTCCTTTGGAGAGACTTTACACTCCATGAGAGAGCACTTCCAATGGCAAGGTCAGGATTTCTCTGATTCTAGAAAAAGATTAAGGACCTTTTTGCATTTGCCCCAGCATAGGCCCTTAGCTACACCTCCTGTTCTAAATGTAATTGATGATGTGTACAATGATGTCAGTACAGCCCCTGATTCTCTTCCTCCGGCCCCTGAAAAAACTTGCAGATATTACAGGGTCCCGGATTCTCATTTCCATCTGTATAAAGCCCATGCTGCAGACCCAGAAACTATTTCTCAGGGCCCTAAAGGGGTTGCAGCCGCTACTGCCAAAAATCCCCTACCCTCTGAAAGAGAGTCTAGAGCTTTAGAGAGATGGGGAAAAAAGGTGTATACGTCTGCAACTCTTTCTGCCAGGGCATTAAACTGTCAGTTCCATATGATACAGTACCAAGAGTTTTTGTTAGATCAACTGAATAAGAAACTTTCTTCTCCTGAACCCTTAGACCGTAAATCCCTTCAGGATTTGGTACATAACTCACAACAGGTTAGTAATCATTTTTTAAAATGTGGCTATGATGCACTGGAGGCTTCATTTAGATCAGCTATGACTGGGGCAGTTATTCGTAGGCATGCCTGGCTGAAGGAGCAGTCTTTGCCAGACCATGTCAAAGCTAAACTCCTCGATGCTCCAATGGAGAAACAAAATTTATTTGGCTCCCCTGCACAGGAGATTCTAAAAAAGGTTGAAGAAAAAGCAAAATCTGTGCAAACAGTTAAAGATTTCCTGCAAGTTCAACCACTGAGGTTCAGCAGAAACTGGCCTACAAAGAATTGGTCCTTTCCAGACTCTACCAGAGCCCAGAGAGGCAGGAACAGGCGCCCTAGAGGCAGAGGTCAATCGAAGGGCTCCTACAGAGGCCGTCAGTGGCAGCCTGCCAACCAGAGGAGTAGTGCAACTGCTACAACTACAACCACTACTACAGGACAGACCCAATGACTTGACTCTGATTCCGCCTACCAGGGATCAACTGGAAGCACCCTTGGGCGGAAAGCTGGCTTTATTCTCAAAAAACTGGCATTGCATCACAGAGGATACATGGACATTGCAAATAGACAAAGGATACAGGTTTCACTTCCACACTTTGCCAAAAAGAAGCGGAATGCCAAACCTTCCATCAAATCAGAAGGCAGAGGCTTTAAGACAAATCAGCAATTTACTTCAGATGAAAGCCATAGAAAAGGTACCATGTTCAGAACAAGGCCAAGGATTTTACTCCAGACTATTCCTTGTAACAAGAAAAGAAAACCAATGGAGGCCTATTCTCGACCTGTCCGCACTGAACACTTATCTCATTGTGCCAAAATTCAAAATGTTGACTCTACAGCAACTTCTTCCCATGTTGGGCAAGGAGTCTTGGCTGGTGACTCTAGATCTCAAGGAGGCATACCTGCACATCCCTATCCGACCAAATTGCAGAAGACACCTCAGATTTCTTGCAGGATCAGAGCATTATCAATTCTCAGCATTGCCCTTTGGCTTATCTACTGCGCCCAGAGTGTTCACGAAATGCCTGGCATCAGTAATTGCACATTGCAGACTTCAGGGAATACAAATTTATCCATACCTGGACGACTGCCCAATACAAGCGGACAACAAGAAAAAAATTGTTAAGGGACTTGGCCTATGCCATACACCTGCTACAGACCTTGGGATACACAGTCAACATCCAAAAGTCAAGACTACTACCATCCCAAAGGATAACTTTTCTGGGTGCAGATCTGGACACAATCACCCAGATGGCTTTTCTCACAGAAGAAAAACAAAAACAACTTCCAGATTACTTCATGACTCTGTCAAGACAAACTCAGCTTACTGCAAGGAAAGTCCTGCAGGCCCTGGGTTACATGGCATCTTGCATAATTTTAATCCCACATGCCAGGCTGCATATGAGGAAATTACAATGGTACCTAAGGAGTGTATGGTCTCAACACAGTCACAGTTTAGAAACCATGATACCAATCATTCCATGCCTTCAAAAGGAATTCCTGTGGTGGGCTCAGGCCTGCCAGTCCAACAGAGGGTTGCCTTTCAACAAACCAAAAACAAGGCAGACCATCACCACGGACGCCTCAGACCGAGGATGGGGAGCACACATGGAGGACAAATGTATCCAAGGCCTATGGCCTCAAGGGCAGCTAAGCATGCACATAAACCAAAAGGAAATGCTGGCAGTGAGGCATGCAATCGAGGCATTCAGACCCTTCCTCCAACAAGGACATCTGTTAATAAGGACAGACAACACAACGGTCATGTGGTACATAAATAAACAGGGAGGCACACATTCCTACCCTCTATGCCGGATGGCTATGAATCTGTGGAATCTATGCCTGAATCTCAATATCCAGCTGCAGGCCCAATTCGTACCAGGAAAAGAAAATGCACTATCAGACAGCTTAAGCAGAACTACTATGGATGCACACGAATGGATGCTGCATCCAGATGTCTTCAAACTCATAACAAAGACATGGGGAATGCTGGAGATAGATCTGTTCGCCTCCCCACACAACCTCCAGCTGAAGACTTTCTGCTCAAGGACATACCACCCACAAGCTTGGAGGGTGGACTCACTCTCTTTCAGCTGGAATGCCCTAACAGTATATGCCTTCCCACCTCTCCCATTGATGTACAAGGTTCTACTGAAGATCAGGGAGGAACAGCCAAAAGTGATACTAATAGCTCCGGACTGGCCAAGACAACACTGGTATCCATTATTGAGAAGCATGTCTCAGACAAAATCATGGCCTCTCCCCCCATGGCCTCTTCTTCTGACGCAGAACAATTTCAAGACCCTGCATCCCAACTTGAAAACATTGCAGCTAACTGCCTGGAAAATTCCTTAAACCCCAATCAAACTATTTTATCTCAGAGGGTGAAGGACATTATCGTGGAGGCTCGCAGGCCCTCCACAAGGAAGACATACTCAGCTAAATGGAAGAGATTTCTGATTTGGAGCACATCAAAGGGTACGGATGTCACAGTGGCAAACCTAACACATATCCTGAAATACTTAGCAGAATTGTTCCACAATGGCGCCTCCTATTCTTCCATCAAGATTCATGCTTCAGCAATCTCAGCAGAATACAATGTGGATCCACCTATCTTCTCACACCCTCTCCTCAGACAATTTCTGAGAGGGATAAAAAATATTAAACCTCCAAGAAAGACCCCCTCTACCTGCCTGGGATCTCAACTTTGTGCTGGAGAAACTGACACTACCTCCTTTTGAACCAGCAGCATCAGCGGATCTACAGTTTCTATCTTGGAAAACTGCATTCCTTCTGGCAATCACTTCAGCAAGAAGAGTATCTGAGTTACAAGCATTAATGGCAGTGCAGCCTTTTCTTATTTTCCACCAGGACAGAGTGTCACTAAGAACCAACCCTACTTTTATGCCAAAGGTGGTATCTAGGGTATCCTTGAACCAAGCTATTCACTTGCCTACGTTCTTCCCTAATCCACAGAATAGAGGGAAAAACTTTTGCACACCCTGGATATACACAGACAACTACGCTACTACTTGGACAGAACAAAAACTAGCAGAAAAACTGACCAGCTTTTTGTAGCATATGCAACTGGGGTGCAAGGAAGAGCAATTTCCAAACAGACAGTTTCAAAATGGATAGGAAATTGCATTCACTTTTGCTACTCCTTTCATGGAAAGACAGTTCCTGAAAATATCAGGCCTCACTCCACAAGGGCCACGGCCACCACTACAGCCTTCCTACGGGGGGTGGCTTCCAAGGACATTTTAGAAGCTGCTACTTGGAGCTCCGTGCATACATTTGCCAAGCATTACAATCTACCTTTATACTCTAGATCCAGAGCAGGGTTTGCAACTGCAGTCCTGCAGGGGATCCTAACTACACCATCCTTTTCTTAGTACATCCTCCCCCAGATTGGCTATGGTATTCTACCCATATGTTATGACTGCAGATGCATCCTTGAAGGACATAGTACAGTTTTGTACCTACCATAAATGTAGATGTCCGATAGGTATGCATCTGCAGTCAGGATTACCCTCCCTCCTTCCCCTCTGTGGTAGTCCTAGGGTGCTTACCCCTCTTTCAGCTAGCTGGGGGAATCTATTATGGTGTATTTGTTTGTTTATACATGTATATAATTTGCAAATGTTTGGAAATTTTCAGCATTTATCCAAATTTAGCCTTCCTAGAGGGCACCTGGCATCTGGGGCAAGAAAAACTGAGGAAAATGGCGTCGGCTGATGCTTTTATACCCCAGACGCTCTGACGTCGGGGAAAGTGCGACATCAGCCGAGGCCAGACCCAGACTTTGGAATCTGGCCGACCGAAGGGCTGCCTGAGGCAGGACAACCCATATGTTATGACTGCAGATGCATACCTATCGGACATCTACATTTATGGTAGGTACAAAACTGTACTTTTCTCTTGCCAAACCTTTTAGTGTAAGAGGTTAGTTGCTATGATTAAGAAATTGCAGGGATATGGAAGTTGATGAGGCTTTAGTCAGGGTTAGAGCAAGGCCATAACCAGTGAGTTTTAAAATACTGGGTTCGATTTTTTTTGAACTGCTTGAGGGAGGGGTTCAGAGTAATGTCAGATGGGAGCGAATTCCAGGTTTTGCCTACTGAATTTGCAAACAAAGATTCTCCAGATAGGGTTGTTAGCTTTAACAGATTGAACCAAAAGTTTTGTAGTGGAACGAAGAGGCCTAGCATTTTTGTAGGGATGGATAATGTTTTTAAGGGAGGGCATTTTTTCTGGATAATTAATAACCTTGAATGCTTCAGTAAGTTGATTAAATTGAATTAGCCTGGGGAGTTCTAGCCAACCTAAGAGGTGTAGGTTTTGACATTGGTGTGTCCTGTAGCAAACCTAGCAATTTGATAGTAGCAGCTAGAGAGTTTGCTGAGATCAGTTTTGTTCAAGTTAGTGAGTGTTGGTGAGGCATAGAGTACAGTTGAAAGCAGATGGGTACAGGCAGTGGCAGTCATAGCTGGAGGGGTGAGAAAAGGTTTGTTTTTTTATAGGGAGCCAAGTTTTTTATTAATGATTTTAATAGTTTGGTTTACATGCATATCATATTTGAGATTGTTGTCTATTATAACACCCAGGAGTTTGGTATACATATCTGGTGAGATTATGGTCCCATTGCTAGATGTTATAGTAAACGAAGGTTGAGAGGATTTGTGAGTAGGGGAGAAGAGCAATAGCTTTGTTTTATTAGGGTTTAATATCAGCTGTTGATTAGAGATCCAGTTTCTACTGTATTAAAGGTTTTCTGGGTTAAACTAATGAGATCTGTAGGGGTAGAGGCTGAGCAGATCAGGGTGGAGTCATTGGCATATTGTATACAGGTTGCGTCTGGGCTTACAGTATGGAGTTGATTGATAAAGAGGGAGAAAAGAAGGGGACCTAATATGGAGCCTTGAGGGACACCAAGGGTAATGGGGAGAAGGATGGAGAGTTTGTCCTGCCAAAGGACAGCTTCATCTGAAGAACTATACAGTTTTAAATCATGTACAAAAAAGATAAGTTTTTACACTTTGTTGTTTTTTGGGAGCCAAATTGTAGACATAACCTAATTTGTTAAGTAGATAGCTTAACAGGTTGGGCAAGACAAAAGAGCAGTGGTGACAGAGTCACCCTGGAATATCCTTCTTTGAATTTATATACTTGGAGTAATAATTTGTCATTTATCATGGGTTAATTGCAAAGTGGTTTACTACTGGTTCATGGTCGCTGTAATGTAATTGATCAGTGTAGGGTGCATGTTATATATTTGTAAGTGCTTTTTGATCCATAAGTGTGGAATGCTGTCAGATGCTTTTTGTAGTCTATCCATGACATACTTAGATTCTTTCTCCTTTTAAAGTTCTCCATTATGACTTTATTTAACAATAAATGGTTCTTTGTTCCATATGACTTTCTTTTGTTACCCTTTTGTTCTGTTGCCATGATTAAGGTTTCTTCTAAATTACTATAAACTATGTCGGCATCAATTCCAGAGTATAGTTTATAAGTCATCTGAAGGCAAGTTATTGGTCTCTAGTTTTTAGGATCGCTTGCAGGTTCACTGTGAAGTAAGAGTATTGTTTTTCCTGTCGTTAACCAGGTTGGTGTCTATTTGGGGTGCACATGTAAATATTTCCTACTCATGACTAAATCTTCATGTAAAGATGTTAATAATTTTAGTCAGAAGTTAGGTACTGCATCTGGGATTGGGGTTTTCTAATGAAAAGCTTTTATCTTTGTTTCAGTCAGTCTGGCTGTTACTTTAGCACATTTCATATCATGTACATTTGAACTTCTTATGCTTTCTTTTACTTCTTCTATCCATTCATCATCTTTATTTTCCACAGAATCTTCATAGATATTTCTCCAAAATGTATCTATTTCTTCTTTTTTTTTTTTTTTTTTTTTTTTTTATTGTGTTTCAGTTCCTTTTGCCTTGTTTCCCAATTCTCTATAAAACTTTTTGGGTCATCAAACAGTTGTTTAGTTTGTACTTTTCCTTTATATTTATGTGTATAGCTTTTAAGTTTTTCTGCCTGTGCCGATAATTTATTTTATTATTTGCAATAATGCACCATAGATCCCGATCTGTTCTGATACTGCACATTCTTTTATCACAGCTGTCTTTCTGAATATTTTTGTTGACCTGTTCCCTCTTCTAGACTCTTCTAACAGTGACACTTCTTGTCTTAATTGTTTTATAGTTTTCTCTATTTGATACTTCCATAATGGCGTTTGATTTCTCCCCTTCCTTTCCCTTACTGCCCTGTGTTTTTGTGGTAAGACTTTATCTGTTATTAATCTAGCTGCACAGTAATGTATCCTATTTGATTCTATTATGTCTCATTAATCTCTGTGAACATTCCTAATTACTGTGTTCATTTGTTTTATCAAACTTCAAACTTTTGGGGTTTTATTGACTTTCTGTAGTCTGGGCGGCCACGGTGGTGCAGTGGTTGCATTCACCGCTCACAGCAAAGAGGTTCTCGATTCGATCCTCAGCTGGGGGGTGCCTTCTGTTCTGTCTCTGCTACTCTACATGTGGTGTGGTCGTTCCTTTCCTCCTCCCTCCTCCCCCTCCCACATCCATGCTGCACATGCAGGTGGTGGATGACACTCTAATTGGCCCCCTGTGTGTGTGTGGTGTGTGCTCTGGTGTGGAAGGTTGGGCTGCTGGCTACTCAACTCTCCACTCCAAACTCCATTGCCAATAATTGTGATCCGAGACCAAGGTGAAAAACAATAAGAAGAAGAAGAAGAAGAAGAAGAATTGACTTTCTGTAGTCTGTTTTTGTTTGATCTTAATATTTCTGCCCCTCTCTATTAAATCAAGCAACTTTTCTCTTAGATCATTTTCTTCTAAAGTGAGGGCACGTTCATTGTTCTCTATTTCCTGCGGGCATTCTATAGAAAGTTCCAGAACATCTTCCTGTACCACATTCTCTTCAGTTTCATCCTGTGTCATCTGTTGCTCCTTCATATGGGAACTCACTGGCCTATCACTCCATGACATCAACTGTGTCAGAATTGCCACAGTTTCCTGTTCCTTTTCTTGCTGTGCAACTCCAGCTGAACTTTTGTGCTGGTTTCTTGTAGAATTCTCCAAAGTATCTTTATATGGGAACTGTTCAGATGTTTCCCACTCCACTGGTTTCTCCTTAATTTGAAGATCCTTTGCTCTGTCCTGCTGTGATGTTATCAGAGTTGGATTTTCTACCTTAAATCCTTCACCTCACAGGTAATCCATAACCTCAGTTTCTCCATTACTAATCCTCTTTTCTACTTTTCCTCTTTGTTTTCTTATTTTTTGTATTGTAAAATATTCCATATCTGGTTGCCTTTGCCTGTATTTCTCTCCAAATATCTTTGGTGCTGCTTTTTTGTATTGATTAGTTCTGCTTTCTCATTTGCATAAATATTGCACCATATTAAATCTCTTTTTCTTTCCCATGTTCACATTTCTTCAGATGTTTCCTGCTCCTCCAGTGTCTCCTTACTTGGGGGACTTGTTCCATCATGCTGTGATATAACCCGTGTTAGACTTTCTACTCTAAATCCTTCACTTTGCAGGTATTCCATAACTTCAGCTTCTATTTTTTAACTTCTACTTCACTAATCTTCTTTTCTACGCTCCTTCTTTGTGATCTTATTTTTGTATTGTGAAATTTTCTTTATCTGGATGCCTTTGCCTGTATTTCTCTTTGAATATGCTTGGGGCTGCTTTTTTTGTATTGATTAATTTGGCTTTCTCCTTTGCATAAATATTGCACCATATCAGATATCTCTTTCTTTCCCATGTCCATATTTCTTTTTTATATCTATCAAAAACCTCTAGATTTCTTCATTATATTTTCACACTTCCTCAGTCGCTTCTTTTTCAAAATGGCCCAAGGTTTCTTGGTGTATATAATGTTTTTCATAAATATGTTATATTAATGAACACAGATGTTTATTTGAAGCTTCTGACCGTTTTTGTTGTGCAAGCATTTTTTCATTCCTCTAATTTCTCTGTTAATCTTTTTGTATATCTTCTTTCTGGAAATGTTGGTCTTTTTGCATAGTAATAACAATACATAATTTTTTTCTTATTCTCAGTAGTGCGCTCCATCTTTATGGATTTTTTTTGGCCTGTCAGGTTTTTCGATTTTTGTGGACTACTACTTCCTTCTACAACAGGGGGGCCTCTGACCCTGGCATAGCCCCATTGTAGGAATTTTTCTGTGTCTTGAGGATTCTGCATTATCATTTTTTCCAGTCCTGGCACCAGTGCACCTACCAGGATTGGTCACTTTCTTTATCCTGAGTCTTGTGCACCCAGCTGTCTTTTTTATTTTTTTAACTTACTTCTGTCCATGATATATGCTTTATAAAATACAGTCTATATATCAGTGTCGTCTTGGTGAGATTTTCTGGAGGAAGAAAAAAAAAAAAACAGAGTCCACCTTGTGAAGGTACCCACCAAGACCTGAGGATGAATTAAATTCCAGTAATAATGTTCTGCTTTGCTTGCTGATTTTATCATCTCTCTATTCGGACCTCCCATTGTGTTTTATTCTATGTTGGTGAAGATTTAGGTACCTGGTTATAGCACTGCTGGCGATATTGAAATTATGAAGAAATAGGAGGCCCAGGTGGGGTCAAGACATTTAGGTCTCTAAGTAAGCGAGACAGAGGTATCACTTCAAAAGTTTACAAGACCATGAATAAATAGATAGAGCTTCCAACCTCTTTTGGTAATTCAAGGACAATTAGGTCTGTGAACTTTTTTGGTTATGAACCTTTGGGGTATTTTTAATTGTGTGATATGTTCAGTGAGATACATCTCAAAGGGACACTCTACTTACTAATTGTCCTGACCAGTGCTGAGTATAAGGGTGTGATTACCTCTTTAGATCTTGATGACATTCCTTTGGCAATTAACTGGGCTAAATAAAAGGATTTTCTGACAACCATTGTTTCATAATAGTCAAATGAAAGGGAGCTATCAACTCCATTACCTAGGTCCCTAACTAGATTTTTGTTTTCTAGAGGCATGCTGTCTAGATAGTATGATGAGAGGATGGATTGTCTACTGAAAGTGATGATAGTACACCTTTTTAACATTTGGATTGAGTTTGTATGCTAGAGTGAACTCATTCTGTAAAGTTTGTGTATGATAGGGTACCTTAACAACTCCCAATTTGTAATAATCTGCAAACTTTGTTAACCAGAGGTTTTGCGTTTCTGCCTGGAGTTAGAAAAAAGAAACGCCAAAAAAGAGAGTTTTCAGTTCCTAGCCTAGAAGGACACCACTGGTCACTTTCATACTTTCTAATGAAGTACCTGCAACTTGCACTGTATGGTTCTGCTTTTCAGCCAGTTTACTATCCATCTTTCCCCATGTGTTAACCTTTAAAGCATTTAGCTTTTCTGTGATGCCAGCATGGGGAATGATGTCAGAGGTCTTAGCCAAATCAAGATATGCTGAGTGCACTGCATGGCTGCTGTGTTGAGCCTCCATACTCCTTTTGAAGAAATTTGCCAGGTTAAGTAGGCAGGCTTTCCCCTTAACAAAATCATGTTGTTGGGGGTCAAGTTTAACAAGGTTCTTTCTTAAAGTTTGATTCAGTTGTAACGCATTCCATGGCTTTGCAGATGAGGCTTATAATAATTATGACAGGCATTTGAGTTTCAGACTTTATTTCCATCAGCAAATTCATGCTACTGCAAAACTTGTTATTCTAACAGTTGTTTTAAGTATATAAGAACAATATTTAAAATATGTCACTGATTTTTGGGCTTAATGCCCCCTCCCCATTTTTTTCCTCTGCCCCGATTAGTTGAGAAGTAAAGTGGCCATGACTGCTAGGTGAATGCAGAGACTGTCTGCAAATTAACTGATCCTCTTGTAATTTGCTTAGTTTTAACTATCACTGATCTATCATTGCAGGAATAGTATGCATTTGTATGAAGGTGGAATACTTTACTGTGATTAATGTATGGTGTGTGAAACAAAATTGAAATGCATTATTGTGACCATAATTATTTTTAACACAGACATTTGAAGTGTATAAAGTGGTTTTAATTGATTGGTTCAGGGGCTTTCTGTGGATAAAAGTTACTTACCCTGTTGTATAATTGCTGTTAAGTGCTCTGGTGTGGTGGCATTGATATTTCAAAGCACTGTAATGGATTTTTGTACTGTTTGGAGTATAGTTTCTTTGACTGCCAGCCATAATTGGCAGCTCAAAAACATGGCAACATGAATGTGAATTGTCAGTAGAGACAATTTTCCTCGAGTAATAGTAAAGATGCCAGTACAGAATTCTACCTTGCAACTACTTAGGAAATAAATATATACCTGTTACTGACACAGTTACAGGTGTTATGAGATAATATTTTATTTTAATACCTACTAATACGCCTTTTGCAGGTACTTCACAACTAGTGTACAATGAGACATTTGTACCCATTCCATAATTTAAAGGCACAGTGTTGCATTTAATTACATCTAGGCAGTAAAATATTTTTTCTGCAGTATCAGAATAAATGTTAAGCATAAGTGTGTGTGTGTGTGTGTGTGTGGTTATGGTGGCAGCAGCCCCTTATTTGTGGTGTTGGTATAAGCAGGAGGTTTGTGTGTTATTTAATTTGTTTTATTGGTACTTGAATTATTTCTTTTAATTTCATATTGGAACATAGACATGCATAATTATAATTCATATTAGAATTGCAGTATCTCATTTGCACTGAGGGCAAGCTTCAAGTGCATACATGGTGTGGACAGTGCATGGGAGGGATTTGTTATTGAACATCTAATGTGGGATATCTCTGAAATACAGCTGTGACAGGAGAAGTGCCACACAATGTTTTGTATTTGCTAAAAATCAGTGTAAATCTAGTATTGCTATGGCTTATGCTGGTGTGTGTGTGTGCTATGGCTTATGCTGGTGTGTGTGTGTGTGGGGGGG
>NC_056734.1:487393376-487502041 GCF_019279795.1 Protopterus annectens
ATTTGCTGTACCTCCCATTTTAGTAGCATTGGGGGATGCTTTTAATGCAGCAATTTTCCTGATAGTCAACCTCCTTCTCCTAGAAAGTCTGACAAGCCACACAGAGTACTTCAGTCTCATAGATATTTGTTCCATAACCCTAGGGCTGATCCTGCAGTAATTTCTTTGTCAAAAACTTCTAGTTCTAAATGCCTTTTAATATCTAATCTGTCTCCCCTGGTAAAGATGGTAGAACTTTTGACAGATTCGGGGAAAGGTTTGCACCTCTTCAACTTTTGCTTTTAGAACTGTAAACTGTGAAAATTCTTGTTGGCATATTTTGATAATAACAGAAGAACTATTGCTGATTTACCCAGTTCAAAAGCTAGATTCCTTTATTTTCTTTGCTTTCCTCAGTTACTCAGGTCACCAAATTCTGCATGTGGTGGCTGTTATGATGATGCAGATGCATTATCTACAGCTGCAGCAACAGTCAGTCATTCACAAGCTTGCATGGCTGCTTATCCAGAATTTACCTGAGGATGTTAAGGCTGAAATTCTTACTGTCCAGATGAAGAGATTTTAACACTTTTGCTGATGTCATGTTCTATAGAGACTTGATATAAAAGGATGCTGATTCAAAGGGGTGAAGCAGAGTTTTCAGTCCTGCATACCACAATACAGCAGAAATAACCATTCTAGTCCAGGACCTTTTTATTGAAAAATCTTTCAAGCAAGCACAACAAAAGTCAAGAAAGCAACTGTTCAAGAAGAAGTGACAGAGCAGTCGTACCCCTCAGGCCTAGTCACAGTAAAAGAAAAATTACTGACTCTGCCCTTCACCCTCCAATCCGGTCTCAGAATCTTTCACGTCCTCCATCTGTTTGGCAACAGGTTACTACAGATTCTTGGATACTAGCAGTCTTTCAGAATGGGTACAGATAGCAGTGAGATTCTCTTCCTCTGGTTCTTGGAATTCCACCCCATACTCAGAATAAAACCTACCTATTTCCTCCCATCATTTTATCATTTCTTTGATTCTTTCTTGGGGAGTAGTAGTGCCTGTGCCAGAAAATCAATAAGGAGAAGGTATTTTTCTGATAATTAATCCTAGTACCCAAGATGGAGGGAACCTGCAGACCTGTTTTGGACCTCTCTCTTCTAAACCTCAATATCATGGTTTCAGAGTTCAAAATCCTTCCCCTGCAGTATCTTTCCTTGATCTTTCCTTGCTGCTCAGTGACTTTTTAATCTGAATGATGGCTACCACCATATACCCATTCACAAAAACATCAGGTGCTTTTAAGATTTACTTTTTCTGGTTCATATTTTTAGTTCTGTTTTTTTACCCTTTGGTTGTTTACAGCATCCGGTGTTTTTACAGTGTCTAGCTGAAGTGATTGCTTTTTACAGATTACAAGGCATCCACATTTGTCCATACTTGGATTCCTTCCTTATTTTTATGGATTCTATTCAAAATTGTCAAGAGTCCTTTCTCTTTGCCTGAAATCTGATTTGGAATCTTTTTTTTCCAATAAACATCTTTATTAAATTATCATTATGACATAGGCAATCTTACATTTATATAAATGAAAAACAAACAAACATGGACACCACTTTAGTTGCAAACATTGTACATCACAGACACCATTGAAACAACTGTAGTTGCAAACAGTGTACATCACTTATAATCTATCCAGTCATTGTCAGTTAAGCATTATATGGCTCATTCAAATCATGCTTCTTAAACCTCATTCCTTCTCTGCATATATTGTTACCATAATTCCCTATGTGGTGTGCTTCATTCCGTTTCTAAAGATCCTAATTTCAGTTGTTTTATGTCTGTTACTATATTCACTACTTCTAGTAAAGTTGGTCTAGACTTTTATTTCCATTTTCTAGTAATTGCTTTTTTGGCAGCCGGCATAACTTAGACTCGGTGAGGCTTTACTACGTCTAGGCAATTCCGATTCTGTATCATAACTAAAAAAAAAAAAAAAAAATTTCCCCAGTCAATTCAGTCATCTCACCCAGCATCTCCAACAGAGCAGTCCACAGGGAATCCCTAAAGTCTGTCATCTCATTACACTCCCAAAAAATATGTTCCCAGCCACTTTTTCTTGCCCGTCACACCTCCAACATTTGCTGTCTACCTGAGGAAAAATTCTTTGGAGTCTACTTGGGGTATAAAAATACCTATGTAAACACTTCCAAGCAAGGAGCCTAAATCTTCTAGACATTGTTGCATATTTGGGAGATAGACCTATATCCCCTCATTGTCTGTTTGTGAATTGCTTATCCAATCTCTCTCCCAGTCTTTTCTAAGGTCCTCTGAGTCTTATAATTATCATGCAATATTTTATATGCTCTACTAATTATTACTTTTTTAACGGCATCTTCTGTTCTAGATTCTGTTAAAAACTCTTACCAGTGCTCGTCTTTCATTTAGGACCCCCATATATTTCTATTTGCCTATACTGTGATATCAGTCCTTGCTAGGGAAGGCAATCTCTAACCTGCAGTCCAAAGGCACTTTTGGCCTCTTCCCATTCTATTACCTTTTGCTTTCTAGTTATTTGTTCCTAATACATTGGCTCCTTTGCAAGTTTTCTCCAATAAATTCCAGCCCCCTCTTGCCTGTTATTTGTATCCCTAACCACAGTCATCCCTACTGGCAGAATCTCTTTTCTCCATTCAAATGCTGGTTTAGTTAGATTACTCGCTGCTATTTTATGAATATAATACTCTGTATGATTTTTGTTGCTGTCCTTAAGAGTCTGCATCCAAAATCCCAATCTTTCCTTATTTCTTCAGCCCCTGTGTCATCATCATTCCTTTCCACTTTGAATCACAGTTTTCTACTTGTGCTATGTATGAGTCTTAACTGTGTTGCTCTAAAATACCCCCTCAAATTGGGTAATCCTAATCTGCCTTGTTCTATTGAGGAATCAGCTTATCCCACTTAACCCTTGCTGTCTTCCCTTCCCAGATAAAATCCTTCATCTCTTTTTAATTGCTATCCACAGCTTCTCCTCTGATTGATAAAAATATGCTTGACCTGTGTATAAAACTAAAAGGAACTAAAAACATTTTAATTGCTTGTACATTAGTATACATATCCATATAACAAAGCTTTGATTTTCTCAATTTTTGTATAATCTTCTGTTTAGTCTCTTCCCACATATCTTTAGCTGCCACAACAGAGTAATGTCTAATCCATACTCCTAGATACTTTATTTTGTCATGTCCCCATAAATATGGATATTGTTGGATCATTTTATGCGTGGGTACATAATTTATCACTATTGCCTTTGTTTTAGCTTCATTAATTTTGTATTCTGAGAACCCGCGGTGGTGGTGCTGCGGTAGTGTTGTCGCCTCACAGTAAGATGCTGTCCAGTTCGATTCTCAGCTAGAGCGTCTTCTGCGTAGAGACATACGTGAATGGGCGTACCTTCGTTGAAGGTTGTGCGTCAGGCCTGGCAAGCCGGTACGTAAAAATCAACTGCCAATCATTAGCGGACCGGAGTTCCGCTGTGGTGACCCCTAACTGGGAAAAGCCGAAAGACACAAACAAATTTTGTATTCTGAGAAGATTTGAAACTGTCTTAAACTGTTCTGCAACACTGTAATGTCCCTTTCTGCTTTTGATATGTATAAAATATCATCTGCAGATAGAGCCAGATTTTCCTGACTACCATACCAATTATATCCTTGAATTTTTGAGTCCCTTATTTTGTTTGCCAGTGGTTCTAAATAAAATGCAAGCAACAAAGGGGAAAGCGGGCAACCCTGCCTGGTTCCTCTACTCAAGCAGAAATTATCAAAGAGGACCCCACCCACTTAATTTTCACCTTTGGTGCCTCATATATACTCCTAATCAACCTTATAATTGTATCAGGGAAAGCAAATCCTTCCATTGCCTTGGTCAGGAAGTGCCAGTCTACTCTGTTAAATTCTTTCTCTGCGTCAGGAACCACCAGTAACAATGGTATTTTCTTACATTCTGCTTCCCTCTGGATCCTCAAACGCTTTTCCCATTTTGCACATGGGGTCAGGGTGTCACTTCCACAGTGACAATCATCTTGAGCCAAGGTTTACACTGCCGGCTGGCTAGCCCTGCTACAGTAGTTCATTCACGCCCTCACTCGTGCACACACACTCACCTAAGGCCAATTTTATTGTGTCCAGTCCACCTAATGCATGTCTTTAGAATGTGGGAGGAAACACCCAGAGAAACACACATGACCACAGGGAGGACGTGCAGAATCCGCACAGAAGGCACATTAGCCAAAAATCGAACCAGTGTTCTGTTAATAGTGTCAAATGTTTGCCTTCCCTCAAAAAAACCACACTGGTCCATATCTATCAATTTTGGTATCACTTTTGCTATTCTTTTAGCCGTTATAGACATAAAAACTTTATAGTCATGGATCTGAAGTTGTTTTTGATTTGGTCTTCAACCCATGAGACTCAGACACAGCACAGATCCGACTTAGCCATATACTTCAGCTTCGAAGCCAAAATCTGAGCTCCCCCTACCCATAATGCCCCACTCTCCCTTCTCCCCCTAGATCTCATTTGCCACTTGTTTTGAACAGCATGGTTTGCTCTCTGTCTACCTATCTATCTACCTTCTTACCCTTTATATCCCCATGTTGGTCCGTTTCGGTCTATAAAAAATCCTTTCTTTCCTTTCTTTCTCTTTCCAACTTTTTCTCCTGTGCGTGTGCGTGTGTGTGTGTGTGTGTGTGTGTGTGCGTGTGTGCGTGTGCGTGTGTGTGTGTGTGTGTGTGTGCGCGCTCATGCTTGCCTCTTGTCCCCATGGCCAACATTCCTAAGCCAGGGTTCAAGAAATGTATGGAGTGTGGGCATACGGGATATGCATAAAAAGCAGTCTTCTGACCAGTCTTCCTTTGCTAAGCCTCCTGCCAAGTTTAGGCCCGAACTAGCCCAGGGTTTTCCTGTGCTCCAGTCACCCCTGTGCTCCATCACCCCATTTCTCCCCAGAGCCAGAGAGTTCCAGAGCCAAATCTCCTGCCTCTGCCTCCCCTTGGCCCTATTCCAGGCCGGGGTCGGTAGCGTCCTCTGTCTGATCCACTCAGAGCCTGTCTGAAGCTGAGGTGGACAGGATGATTATGAAGCTTCTTCAGGCCCAGATTCAGCTTGGGATCTTGCCTGCTCCATTTCCCTCTGGAACCGTGTACACGCAGTGTGGTTTCCTCACTACATCTCCTTCTCAGATCCGACCTTTGACTTTGGAGTCCTTGGGTTACCTAGTGTTGATGTGTCAGCGCTGATGGTCCCTTGGTCCAGCGTTCCTATTGACTATATTTGCTCGGCTGCTACTTGGTCATCTTTGTATACTTTTATCTCTCATTACAAATTGGATAGTCTCTCCAGGAGCAGAGCGTCCTTTGGCTCAGCCGTGCTCCGGAACATCCTTTCATGAGGGCCTCCCAAGGTTATTGTAGCTAGGGACTCTGTCCCATAGGGTTGAAGACCAAATGAAAAGCAACTTCAGATAAAGAAGTTATGTACTTACCATAACCTTCCACCTGAGTTGTTACTTTTCATTTGTCTTGAACCGTGCCACTCTCTTTCCCCCTGCCCTTTTTGGCTGTGTAGTGGACTGGACAGATGTAGGCGCAGACTGCTTCTTGGCCCGAGCTGAGTCTGTGTGCACCAATACCTTATTTGGTCAGGGATTCAGTTTTTGTTTCTGCTGTAGGAGGGGTTGGTCTTGTCATGCAAACTTGATCTGAGGGGAGGAGGGGGCAGGGCATTATGGGTAATGGAGGAGCTCGGATTTTGGCTCTGATGCTGGAGTATACGGCCGAGTCGGATCCAAGTCCAAATATGTTGAAGACAAATGAAAAGCAAAAACTCATATGCAACATTATGGTAGGTACATGACTTTTTTTTTTTTAGTATTGAAATGGGCCTGTATGAAGCTGGATCTGATGGATTTTACCCTCTTTAGGCATTACCATTACCACAGCCTTCTTCCAGGATGCTGGTACTTCTCCTCCTCTTAAAATACTGTTAAACAAAACCTTCCAGATCTTTATCAGTTTTATTCCCTCCTAGCTTCCAAACTTCAAAAGGAATACCATCCATTCCTGGGCACTTTCCCATAGATTGGTTGTACATAGCTTTTTTTATCGCATCTCTTCCAATCCTGTTAGTAATTGAGCCTCATCTACCTCTAACCTTGGCTTATTTAATTCTTCCATAAACATTTCCATTCGTACCTTTTCTTGATTTGCATATTCTGTGCTTTATACAAACTTTCATAAAATGTTTGAAATATTTCTAATACAGCTACAGGATCTCTTGTTATCTGTCTTGTTATAGGCTGACAACCCTTTCCACTTTCTGTTGCCTGAGTCATTGTGTTAAAAGTTTTTGTGCTCTAGAATTATCAAAAAACAGTTGCTTAACAGCAGTCTTTTTAAACTTGTGTATATTGAGGTAATCCCTTATTTTCTGTTTAGCATTCTGCTGTTGCTCCTTTTCTTGTTTTGAGAGAGTTACCCTATGTTGCAGTACTTTAACATTTGTCAGTCCCTCTAAATAATTTGTTTCTTCTTAGCTAGAACTCCCTTTTCTTTATTTCCACCCTAGTTTTAAACTACACTTTAATTTTATCCCACTCCCTAGCAATATTTTCAGAAGAAATTTTGATCTTCTCTAGTAGCTCCTGAATTAATTCCAAAAGCCTTTCCTTAAATTCCTCTCTTTTCAGCAGATAGGTGGGAAAGTGCCAGTGTCTCATTTTTATTTCATTACCTTACATTATTTTGGTTATTATTGGCGTATGATCTGATATAGTTATTAGGTGCATTTTTTCTTCTTCTTCTCTTTCGGCTGTTCCCGTTAGGGGTCACCACAGCGAATCATCTGTTTCCATTTCTTCCTGTCCTCTGCATATTGCTCAGTCACACCAATCGCTTGCATGTCCTCTCTCACCACGTCCATAAACCTTGTCTTAGGCCTTCCTCTTTTCCTCTTACCTGGCAGCTCCATCCTTGGCATCCTTTTCCCAGTATACCCATCATCCCTCCTCATCACATGTCCAAACCAACGCATTCTCGCCTCTCTGACTTTGTCCCAAACTGTCCAACCTGAGCTGACCCTCTAATATACTGATTCCTAATCCTGTCACTCCTTGTCACACCCAGTGCAATTCTTAACATCTTTAACTCTGCCACTTCCAGCTCTGACGCCTGCCTTTTTGTCAATGCCACCATCTCCAACCCATATAACATAGCTGGTCTCACTACCCTCTTGTAGACCTTCCCTTTCATTCTTACTGGTACTCGTCTGTCACAAATCACTCCTGACAATTTTGTCCACTCATTCCACCCTGCCTGTACTCTCTTCTTCACCTCTCTTCCACACTCACCATTACTCTGAACTGTTGATCCCAAGTACTTAAACTCATCCACCTTCGCCAACTCTACTCCCTGCATCCTCATCATTCCTCTATCCTCCCTCTCATTCACACACACATAGTCTGTCTTAGTCCTGCTGACCTTCATTCCTCTTCTCTCCTCTCTAGAGCACATCTCCAGAGTCTCCTCAACCTGATCCCTACTCACTACAGATCACAGTGTCATTTGCAAACATCATAGTCCATGGGGCCTCCTGTCTGATCTCGTCTGTCAACTTGTCTATCACCATTGCAAATAAGAAAGGGCTCAGAGCTGATCCTTGATGTAATCCCACCTCAAACGGATCTGTCACTCCCAATGCAGACTTCACCACTGTCACACTACCCTCGTACATATCCTGTACCACTCTTACATACTTCTCTGCCACTCCTGACTTCCTCATACAATACCACAACTCCTCTCTAGGCACCCTATCATATGCTTTCTCCAAGTCCACAAAGACACAATGCAACTCCTTCTGACCTTCCCTATATTTCTCCATCAACAGTCTCAGAGCAAACATTGCATCTGTAGTGCTTTTTCCCGGCATGAAACCATACTGCTGATTGCTAATCATCACCTCCCTTCTTAACCTAGCTTCCAGTACTCTTTCCCATAACTTTAAGCTGCGACAGATTAGTTTTATTCCTCTGTAGTTATTACAACTCTGCACATCACCCTTATTCTTAAAAATAGGTACCAAAACACACTCTTCAGGCATCCTCTGCCTTTCCAAGATTTCATTAAACAATCTGGTTAAGAACTCCACTGCCATTTCTCCTAAGCACCTCCATGCTTCCACTGGTATGTCATCTGGACCAACAGCCTTTGCATTCTTCATCCTCTTCATAGCTATCAATTGGGTGCATTTCAAGACCTTTAATTAAATGCACATGTTCCTGTGAGATATAAATTTTTCTAGCCTGGCCCAGTTTTTGTATCTTGGAGAATAATATGTAAATTCATTCTGAACTCCTAGTACTGAATTCACATCTTCCATGCCAAACATTTTTATAAATTTCTTCAAAAATCTTCCCTCCTTTGTTATATTTTCCCTGTTAGGCCCCCCAGACACATCTTCACTGTTGCAAACCAAATTCCAGCCTCCACCTATAAGTAATATTCCTTGCTGTCTGTTTTTGAATCTTGGTGTGTGTTTCAGTCTGGAAAAGTCATCTCTCACTTCTCACAGAATAACCTTTCTATGATGCCTGTTAGACACACCATTAATTACAAGAAAAAGTTCCTTCAGTTTTCTTGTCAGCCTGTTTCAACAGCAAGAGAATTTCTCAAACTTTTAGGTTATGTGACTTCCACAATTCTTACCGTTCTCCTAGCCAAACTGCACGAGAAAAATTTAGTGGCTTGTCATGTCACTTTGGACCCAGCACAAGTACCCTCTTTCTTTCCAAGTTTCTGTTCTCAGCTTTGTCAAAAGGGAACTTCACAGGTGGATAGACCAGCTGACACTGAATCCAGGCCTTCCAATGCCCCTTCAGCCTTTACCCAGTTGGTAACTACAGGTGCCTTAGACCTTTCTTGGTGATTGTCTCCAAGGGATCCAAGGTGCAGGGTCTGTTGTATCATAATTTCAAATAAAAGCACATAAGCATCATAGCTTTGATAATAGTCTATGCTTTGTGAGCCTTGAATAATCTATGGACATCAGGACCTCATTTAGTCATCACAGAAAACATGGCTGTCATGTGGTACATAAACAGACAAGGGACAACCCGGTCATACCCTCTATGCAGACAAGCCGTGATAGTCTGAGAACTGGCAAATCAGTTTCAGGGTACTAGCATTCAGTCATACATAGTGCTGTGACAAGACACTCTCAGCAGGACCAAAACAGGCCCTCATGAATGGATGCTACACATAAGGGTTTCCAGGATACAACCCACCTGTGGATAACTCCCCATGTAGATCTGTTTACCTGTTTTCATAACAGATAGCCAAATAAATTATTTTCCAGGACGCCTTACAGAAATGCCTGAAGGACAGATGCCTTCTTTTCCCCTTAAGATGGGTATGCTCCTGTGTGCTTTTCTTATTTCTTCTGATGACCAGAGTGTACATATATATATATAATATATATATATATATATATATATATATGTATATGTATATATATATATATATATATATATATATATATATATATATATATATATAAATCCAAAAGAATGCTCTAAATGATTTTGGTAACTCTGTTTAAGCCCAGGCAACGGTGGTTCTCCCTTCTCTTGAAAATGGCCAGAGTCAGCTACCGCAAACTTCCCTATAGGTTGGACTTAGCTGCATAGGGCAAGGAGTCCCTAATTCAACCCAGCCTACATTGTAGAATTTTAATTCCCCTAGGACACCTGTTTTCAGAGGAAATGCAGCAGGTATTAAAGGAGATGAAGAAGCCTGCTACTAAAAATTTGTATTTGGCCAAATGGAAGCGATTTTCTAGTTGGGGTCAGTTTAAGAACCATTGTACTCTAATTACTAACATTACTCTAATTGCATGTTTACTGAATTACTTAACTTTAAACTGCTTTTTCATACTGAGAGTTGTATTTTCTATTTGTGAGTGCTCTATCTGTGCTTTTCTGTGCATTTTTGATTTTTTGCGGTTTCTGTGTTCTAGTCTAGTCTATTTGTAGTTAAAAGCATTCTCTAGAGTCTGCTTGCTCCTTGATCTGTTTAAAACTTTCATTTAGTGGCTACAGCTAGGAGCTGTAATAGTGTGCATTACTATAATTGCATTTTTATTTAATTACAAAATTGTAAACTGCTTTTTCATACTGAAACTTGTATTTTCTCTTTGTGAGTGGGCTTTCTATGCAATTAAAGTGATGTTTCTGTGTTCTGTTCAGGTGGCATAATCTTGATAGAGACCTGCTGTTGTCTAGGCCTGGTAGTTTTGTTTGTTTAATTTCTTGTGATTTTCTGGCACCCATTTTCTGCTGATAGTCTGTCTTCATTATTATTGAGAGTAACAGTGTTTCCTGACCTTCTGTAGTACGAGTGATTGGGTAATAGCAGGGGCTAATAGGACTGAGTAGTAATTTGATATTCTGACTCTTCCATCCTTACTGGTATATAAACCCTGTGTTTGGAAAAGGTTGTGCTTGTATTTGTCAGGCTGTGGATGGTAATTCATTACTGAAGCCAAGTAGTAATTCGTTAAGATTAGAAGAGCAGGATAAGTTGTTTCTTAAACTTATTTCATTGAATTTCACTTCTGAAACGCTTATAATTGTGCACTTAATCTAATACATTTTGCACTGTTATAAAGCTTTTTTTACTGTTTCACTCATTTATCTACTGTTTTAACTGTATTTTTCATTGCTAGATACTGTTTCATTACTCTAATTGCATGTTTACTGAATTACTTAACTGTAAACTGCTTTTTCATACTGAGAGTTGTATTTTCTGTTTGTGAGTGCTCTAGCCGTGCTTTTCTATGCATTTTTTATTTTTTTTTAGGTTTCTGTAGGCATTCTCTATAGTCTGCTTGCTCCTTGATCTGTTTAAAACTTTCATTTAGTGGCTACAGCTAGGAGCTGTAATAGTTTCTCACCTACCCTCCCTATTGTTGTGGTGTTCTTATACTTGGTGGTTTTTCAGTTGCCCGCCCATACTGTATATTTGATCTGTGACACTCCCCCCAGTCTAGTGTCATTAGTTCATTCAATCTAATAGAGAACATTTGTGAAGGCCAACCCACTCAGATTCTTAACCTTGAATTAACTTCTGTTCCAGTTTTCTTCATTTCCACTTTACATAAAAAAAAATCTAAGCTTGTTTTCCCCCTTTCCTGTAACCAGTCTAGTCCAGATACAGATTTGCTGTATCCAGGACTGTTGGTAAGCTCCTGAGCCCTCCCCCCCTGCTTAACTAGGGTTAAAGTATTCCTGGCACCATAAAGTCTGCTCTTCAAATTTTCCCTTGCAACTAGCCAGCTTTTTAGTTTTAGCACTCAAATCTGTTTCTTTGAGCTCAGCAATTGTTCAGAACTCATTGTAAGCACTAAATAAGCTACAAATTGCTACATCACTCAACTTTCCTCACTTGTATAGAGGAAAACAGTTTTTAGTACTTAATAAATGAGCACCTATCCAGGCATGTCTAAAGGTCAGCTCCCGGTGTTTTCTCCTGTCTACCTGATGAATCTGGGCATCTTGGGGCAATACGGCAATTGCCTCATGTACACGGCCAACCCTCTCCTCCTACCACCCAACACTACAACCTGTGAGAGATGCACTTATATAGCCAAACTGGAAGCAAAGCTGTCTTCACTGAAGACTAGACTAGACAGTCAAGAGGAGAAGGTAAACACTTGCACCACACCACACTCATCACATAGTCCCTCAAAACCTACACCACCAAAACACACACATAGAAGCACAAAACATACGCCTACATTCGTGGAGGCTCTCAATACAAATATGCCCAAACAACCGAGACCTGCAAAGCAGAAATGCAAGCAACCTTCACCCCCCAACAAAACCCAAATGACACATAGCCCACAAACTCAGTGTGCCACTCAACTACAGCCCATAAGGCATAACGTACCCAACACTCTAGTCATAGGTGACTCTATAGTCAGACATACTGATGTTTCACTCACCAGGCTAAACAAGGAGAAAGTTACTGTCCGCTGCCTGTCGGGTGCCAGAATCCGCCACATAATGCACGCACTCGAGTCACTCCACAACAAGTACAAATATAACTCTGTCATTGTCTATGTTGGTGTGAATGACCTGAGATGTACCTCCCTGGACTACATGAAAAGAGATATGGAGGAGCTCCCCGATCTTGTAGCCCAGGCAGGTATGGCCCTAGCCCTGAGTAGCATCCTGCCATCACCCAGAATGATACCACAGTACAAGGACAAAAGGATTGACTTCAACAATTGACTAAGCTTCTGGTGTCATTCTAAGGGAATCCAGTATCTGTCTGCCTGGGATGACTTAATCGACAGACCACAATGCTTTGCCAGAGATGGCCTGCACCTATCTTCCTTGGGATTCCGGATACTGACCAAGGCTCTTGCCACCCCTATAGTGCCTTTTTTAGGCAAGGTTCAGTTGACAAATTCACCACCGTAACAGGTACAAGCAAGCAAAATCTGAGGGTAATGCTACTCAGTGCTAGAAGTCTAAACCTCAAAATGCACTCACTCGAGGCACTCATTAAAATGGAGAACATCGACATCTGTGCAGTGACAGAGACCTGGTTCATATCTCCAGAGAGCACCCCTGCATTACCAGGCTATAATTCATACCACACCTTTCGGCCACCTAACCCAGACCGAAACACTAAAGGTGAAGGCATGTCCATATTCATTAAGGATATTCACACCTCCAAGCTAGTTGCTCAGCATAATGCATCCGAGATTATCCAAGTTCAAGTAACTCTGGGCAAGACCGCAGTCCAGATTGTAGCTTGCTACAGACCCTCCACCATGCCTCAGGTTTCCCACTCCTCTTTTCTTGATACACTGGAAAATATTAGGGTACAACCCAAGACCCTAATAATGGGCAATTTCAACTACTCCACCATTAACTGGGAAAACTACTCGTGTACCAACTCTTTTGAGCAATGTTTTCTGAAATTCGTCAATTCCAACGCCTAGGATCAACTTATCCACACCCCCACCAGGGGCAGCAATATCCTAGACCTGGTCATTACCAACATGGGCGACTGGTGTTCCACACCAGAGGTTAATTCCTCGTTGGTCAGATCTGACCACAAGCTAATCACCCTAGACATCCACATCCCGCCCCCAGCCCCTATTAGAGAAAGAACCGTAATAAATTTCTCCAAAGCCAACTTCACGCTTCTTAAGACAGAAGTGGCAAACTTCACGCCACCCATGTAGATGGACAATAGAGGTACGACCGCTGAATCCTACACAAATGCACTTTATAAGCACTTACGCGATTGCATGGATCGTGCTATCCCTAACAGAACCAAGATGCTATCCTCCAAAAAAAGGAAGCCAATCTGGTGGTGGTCTGCCATAAACAAACTCTACAACAGAAGAAAGAAACTTTTGCAAAAAAGTGTAAAATCCCATGACTGGAGGAACTCCCTGTTCAGCCTCAGTAAGAACCTGAGATCCCTCATAAAATCCTCCAAAGCTAGTTATGAAAACAAAATCGCCACTGATTCTAAAGACATCCACAAAGCATTCTATAGCTATGTCAAGAATCTCAATGGCAACACTCAGATCTGCTCTGAGTTACAGCACAATGGCACTAAATATACAGGACCAACTGATATTGCCAGCATCCTGGCAGGTAGTTTCAGTGCTAACTTTAACCCCCTCTCACCCCCTAAAGGGCCCATCTGTATACCGGAAGAATGCAAAGTTCCTGTAATCACGGCTGCACAGGTAAAAACCTCCCTCTCCATAGCCAAGAACACAGCATCCATGGGACCTGACAACATCCCAGGCTGCCTTCTACATGAACTACAGAATGAACTGGCACCTCACCTAAGTACCATGTTCAGTCATAGCCTCACCTTAGGCTTTGTGCCCATTGAATGGTGCACCACGACATTTATCCCACTCCACAAAGGGGGAGCCACGACAACCCGGGAACTACCGCCACATTAGCCTGACGAGCCTGGTCTGCAAGGCCATAGAACATATCATCATGGAACTCATGAACAAAGACATTGTAGATCTCCAAACTCTGGACCCCACACAGTTCGGGTTTGTAAAAGGCAGATCATGTCTCCTAAACCTGATAGACTTCTTTGAAGCAGTCACCAAAGCCGTAGCTGAAGGTAAGATGGTTCACACAGCCTATCTAGATCTCTCCAAGGTATTCAACCCCATCCCCCACTCTGGAATTATAGATAAACTCACTAAGCTAGGTATAAATCCCTATGTCACAAGATGGGTTGCCAACTGGCTTACTGACAGAACCCACACTGTGAAAGTAGCAGACTCCAAATCAGACTTCAGACCAGTGACAAGTGGAGTACCACAGGGTTCAGTCCTGGGTCCTCTCCTGTTTGTATCTACTTCTCTGAAGTACAGGCTAACATAGAAGGTCTTTGGCTAACTAAGTTCGCAAATGACTGCAAACTAGGAGCCATAATCGAAACTCCTAATGATGTGGACATCCTATAAAAGGGCCTCACTGAGACAAGACACCTGGTGTTAAAGCCATGGCCTCAAGCTCAATGCCAAAAAGTGCATTGTCATCCCCTTTGGCATAAACTCTGTACTGATGAACTTCCACATAGGCGATAGTCTACTTAACACTGAAAGTGTGATAAGAGACCTTGGGACACAGGTGGACAGTAGTCTCTCCTTTGATAATCACATCGCCACAGTAGTCAGGAAATCCTTCTATGTGGCACACCTCATCACAAAAGGTTTCTCATCCAGAAAAAAAAGGTCATTGTTCCTCTCTACTCATCACTCATTAGACCCATTGTAAGAGTATAACACCCTTTTTGGTATGTACCTCACAAGATATCTACAACAACTGGAAAGGCCGCAGAAATACCTCACATAAAGGATTACTGGCCTCAAACAGATGCCCTACGCAGACCGTCTCAGAAAACTCCAGCTTTACTCTGTCGCATATCGCCTACTCAGAGGCGATCTCTGCCTAACATACAAAGCTATGTCAAATCCAGAGCTGTTGGACATGCTCCACTTAAAAAAGTACCAATCCCTCCGAGCTACACGCTCTAGGGACCTAAACCTTGTCACCACAATAAACAGAACATCCTGGAGTGATAGATTCCTGTCCCAGAGACTTCCCATACTCTGGAACAGACTACCTATCTGTGTCAAACATAGTGCTCCTCATTAGCACTCTTCAAGAAAAATCTTGATGATTGGATGGGAAATAGGAAATTCACCCCGGGGATCACTTCTGTGGCTCTGCTTGACAGGGGCACAGGAAAATAATTTTCTTGGGTGGTGAAAGCCAGGGTACCTTTTTGGCTAGGCTTGTATAGGCCCTAGGGCTAATAGCCTAGTACCTACCTATGAACCTATGTAAGGCAGAAGTTCCTTTTATTCTTACATACTTGCATGAATGATTAGCATCCGGTCGGTCTTTCTCTTCTCTTAAGATTGATCTTTTGGCCTTCTCTGCCTGCCTGTCTTTTGACCCCCCCCCCTTTTCTTCCTGAGCCCAAATAAGACAGTTTTTTGAAAGGTGTGTTGCACATTTGTCCACCTAGTAAACAGGTGACCCCTCCTTTGGTTCTTAACTTTGTGTTGAAAAAGTGTACACTGTTTCCCTTTGAACCATTTCATCAGACTGATTTTAAGTTCCTCACATGAATAACAGTGTTACTCACTGCTCTGACTTTGGCTAAAAGTGTATCTGAGTTGCAAGCTATGATCCTTATCTTGCTTTTCATAAGGTTAGGGTATCCCTAACAACTAACTCTTCCTTTATGCCAAAGGTGGTATCAAAGTTTACCTTAAATCAATATATTCAGCTCCATGTCTTTTTTTCCCAGACCCAAAGAGTAATGGGGGGGGGGGGTAATGCTCCATTTCTAGATGTGCACAGACAACTCAGATACTACCTTAATAAAACTAAGGAGTTTAGATCCTCCAGTTAACTCTTCATTTCCTTTGACATTAATTAAAAGAGACAACCAGTGTCAAAACAAGACTCTTATCCCATGCTATCTAGTTTTTGGTATTCTTACCATAGAAAGACCCTTCCTCCCTGAGTCAAACTTGGCCACTTCTAGAGCTTTTTGGAAAAGGTTGGACTCTAGAAGTGTTCCAGAGGCCACAACAGCATCATCTGGTCACAATTTCACCAAACATTACAGGCTTGACCTTTATTCTGTATTAAGAGCAGGCTTTACTAGGATTGTCCTCCTGGAGCTCCTAGATTCTGACCCTTCTTTCGCCTTCCTTCCTTTTTAAGCTTTGATAATCATCCCCAATAGCTACTACAACAGTGATCTAATCGTGGGCATTGTATAACTGGTTTTGTAAACGTAATACATCACTGTTGCAGCACTAACACCCTCCCTCTTTCTCCTTTCCTAAACTTTGTAGACTGACTGCCAGGGTGTGTTTTTTCCTCCTTATTCCTCTCTTTCTCTGTTCTCCTAGTACATAAAACATTTAGGACTGTAGCCTCCTTTTTTTCTGTGAGTCAAGAAAGTACTGAGTTTTGGCTCCCTTGTATCTGCTTTTATACCAGCATGCCTTTATGCCTTGTTGGACATATAAGCATAAGGAAAGCACCCTAAAGCTTTGGACCAGACATTGAATCCTTATCAGGATATGGCCAATATAATTTAAGCTACTGCAACAGTGATCTTTTCGAACATCTATTGTTATGGTAAGTTTAGTTACCCAAGTATATATTTTTTATTTAGATATTTCATTCATGATATTTTGCATCGTGACTAGGCAGATATTAATAGTTCATTATAGTCCCAAGTAAGTGGTAAGGTTGTACCCTATAACTGTCATCCTTTTTATTCCTTGGGATCTATGGATAAACAGCTGTAGCTACTGATAGAGAGACATCATTGTAACTTTATGTACTATCTCATGGTCCTCATTGGAGCTGTGTATGCTCACCGATTCCAGTTTTAACTGAGAAGGCTGCATAGGGATTATGGTGTCCTGGGGTATGCCACTGTGTCACATTGCTTTACAGGGTTGAATGTGTTTGGAATGATGGTCTAGTTATGTTTTTGCTGTTTGTTGATTTTGTTGTTGTAGTTCATCTAAGGTGGAATTTATTTCAAACTTACTAGCTTTGCAGGGTTCCTTTTTAATTGAGCTGTAAGTACTTCACATTTTATGGATTTGCCAAATAATGTGCATTATGAAAATTCATTAGTTTTTGTTTTCATATCAGCATGTACAGATAAACATGGAAGGTATGAACTCAAGGAACCTACAGACAGAGCACTATCATTTTGCAATGAATGGAAAGTCATTTTCTGTAATAACGGAACACTTCCTGGATCTTGTGCCAAAGGTGAGCTTCTTGCTTATTATGGTGTTAAGTTACCAAAAAGAGAATTATGTTCTAAATATTTGCTAAAAAAAAATTATTGTTTTGCAGCTGGTGTTGCATGGTACTGTGTTTGCCCGAATGGCACCTGATCAGAAGACACAACTGGTGGAAGAGTTGGAGAATGTAGAGTAAGTGGCCCACCTGACTTTATTGTGCAATACCTGTTGCTGTTTGTTGAGCTATTGTTAATTTAAACCCTCTCCCAAAATATTGGTCTTTGAACATAGCAGAAAAGTCAGTAACCTGAAAGTCATAGCTAAACTAAATAGAACTGTTCTACACTGTATTTTTTTTCAAGAAATGTTCTTCATTTATGTCCATTATTTAGACTTGGAGATTCATAGGCTTGACAGACATGTTTAGTGGTATGGAGATGTCACTGAGTATCACTGCACGTGATCAGTGATGGAGAGTGGCCTTAACAGTCTTCTGTTTAGACTCATTTTTATGCTTTATGTTGTATATCTCATTAACTGTATTGCTTGGTTCCAGAAGTCATAATTTTGTGTGTGATGTCATCATTTATTGAGAGTGTTTTATTTCATCTTCACTTTCCAGTTGTGTCAGTATAGTTTGTTTTACTCAGTAATGGTTAGTTTGAGGTTAGGAATTCTGTATTGCTTTGCAATTGGAGGCAAACACTCTGGTCACTACAGGAGAGTGGAATGGGATAGCCCGATAAGAAATGGAAAAGTACATAGTGTTAAAATAAAATAAAGTCTTTCTTCTTTTACTGATAATAGTCGTGGTGAGTTTAAGTTTTGCCTACCAGTACATAGTGAAAGGCCAAGACTTCTGCAGACAGACCTGCCCTTCACGTTGACATCTGGGTGAAGTACTGAAGTGAGCAATAATTTGGGAAGAATGGGGCAAAAGACTGGGAATAGAGTGGAGAAAGGTGGAAGATGTCAGGAAGCAGGAAAGGGAGTAAGCAATAGAGTGATTGGTGGTGCTGGACATAAGTAAGGAGTGTTACCCAGAAAATCAAGAGGAAGACTTTACTAATTTTGAGGATGAGTATATTGAGTATTAGGTAGGTAGAAAGAGACATACACTTAATATGTTCTGTATGGAAACAGTGCTGGTAGTGTCACATAGACATTGAAACACTTTTTAAGGCATGTAAGTTGCAGGAAGGTGCAGGCAAGTAGTTGCATGTTTTGAAAGTTATTAACTTGGCAGTGGAGGCAGTAGAGCTGGAGAGGAGGACACAGAAGAACTAGGGGTGGTGTACAGGAGTTTGTGGAAATTGTCCAGGGAACTTTCAAAATGGCTGATGATTGAGCAACAGGTAGTTTGATTAAAGATTCCCCAGTGTAAAAACTGAAAAAACTATTTAAAAATACAGTAAAAGTTATTAGTTTTAGTACAGTTCAGTGACTGGCTAGTAGTCACACTACCTGGATGCCAGCAAAGAAATTGTTTGAAAAAAGTAAGAGCTCAGCAAGAACCTGCAGAGTCCTACAGCAGCAGAAGTAGAAAAGAGAGACTTTGGTTTGATTTAAGTACTTTTTTGGCTTGTTTTTTGGTAGTAATTGCTGCTAATTCCACCTAAACGCTCAGTTTCTAGCATTTATTTAATACTAAAAAGCCTATTGCAACTGTTTAATTGTACTTAATTACTGTTTTGCATTTTAAAATTGTTTTTTTTTTGAGCATTTAAACTGTTTTTACTGTTGTAGGCTACACACTCAAGTGTGAGAGCCATTTTTCTGTGCTTTAAAATGATTATTTCATTTTAACTGCCTTAACATCTTAAAAAAACAAAAAAGATAATAAGCTTTCCTACACTCGTTTCCCACCTTTCTGAAGCTAGTAGAGTCCATTTTTTAGAGTTTGCTGAATGCAAGGCTGTATTGTAGTTTCTGTGTTGACCCATACCTTACTTGGATAGAAGGAAGTTTCTCTGTTCACCAGTGAGAGTGAGGAGCTTTGAGCAGCCTATCTGTCCCTGGAGGAGTGGTTTTCAGCTCAGAATTTGTAGTTTACTGGCCATTTTGGGCTAATTTCTATCCCTTTCATCTTTCTGCTATAAAACCCCGCATTTGCGCTGTTGTGCTCACCACTGGTTAGCTGGGGTTAACTTTCCCCGGCTCCACAAAGTCTGCTCTTCAGTTTTTCCCTTATAAGTTGTCAGTCTTTCAGCCTAAAGCACTCAGACCTGTACCTTTCAGCCCAGCACTTGTTCTAAATTTACTGCAGCACTACATAACCCCCAGCACTCAACCCCCGCATCTGCCAGAAGGGAATAGTCTTTATACTTCCCTACTTATTCAGGCATATCCAAGAGACCACTCCCGGTGTGCTCTCCAGCCTACCTGACGAAGCTGGGCATCTTGAGGCAGAGCTACAACTGCCTCATGCACACAGACAACCCTCTCTTCCTACCACCAAACACTAACACTTGTGAGAGATGCACTTATACAGCCAATCTAGAGGCAAAGCTCTCTCCAACCAAGACTGGAGCATATACACATAGACCAACTAAACCAACACCTCCAAAACCCACACATAGAAACACCAAGACATATACGGAGGCTCTGATTAAAAATCTAAGTCTGCCTAGACAACAGAGACCTCCAAAGCAGATAAACAAGCAACCTCCTCCCACCAACAACCCCCAAACAACACATAGCCCACAAACTCGGTGTGCCACACAACTCTTGCCCATAAGACAAAACAACATACCCAACACACTAGTGATAGGTGACTCTATAGTCAGGCACACTGACATCCCACTCACCAGGCTGGACAAAGAAAAGGTTACTGTCAGCTGCTTGTCGGGTGCCAGAATCCACCACATAACGCATGCACTCAGGTCACAACAAGGCAAGTACAAATATGACTCTGTCATAGTGTCATAGTCCATGTTGGTGTAAATGACCTGAGACATACCTCCCTGGACTACATGAAGAGAGACATGGAAGACTCTCCGATCTTGTAGCCCAGACAGGTATGACCCTAGCCCTGAGTAGCATCCTGCCTTCATCAAAAATGATACCACAGTAAAAGGATAAGATGATCAACTTCAACAATTGACTAAGATTCTGGTGTCATTCAAAGGGGATCCACTATCTGTCTGCCTGGGATGACATGCTTGACAGGCCACGATGCTTCACCAGAAATGGCCTGCACCTGTCACACCTGGGATTCAGAATATTGGCCAAGGCTCGTGCCGCCCCTTTAATACCTTTTTTAGGCAAGGCTCAAAAAACAAACCCGCCACCATAAGAACTACAGATAACAAAAATCTGAGAGCAATGCTACTCAATGCTAGGAGTCTAATCCTCAAAATGGAGAACATCTATGTCTGTGCAGTGACTGAGACCTGGTTCAAGGCTCCCGAGAGCACCCTAGCACTACCAGGCTATAATTCATACCACACGTTTCGGCCACAAAACCCAGACCGAAACACGAAGGGCGCACTTGTGTCCATATTCATCAAGGACATCCACACCTCCAGGCTAGTTGCAAAACACGATGCCTCTGAAATCATCCAAGTGCAACTAACCCAGGGCAAAAATGCATTCCAAATTGTAGCTTGTTGTAGATCCCCGCCATGACTCAGGACCCTCACTCCTCGTTCCCGGGGACATTGGAAAAAATGAGGGTCCAACCAAATGCCATAATAATGGGCAATTTCAACTACCCTAACATAAACTGGGAAAAATACTCTAGTACTAACCCCCTTGCTCAACGATTCCTGGAATTTATAAACTCTAACGCCCTGGATCAACTTGTCAACACCCCCACCAGGGGCAACAATATTCTGGACCTGGTCATAACCAACATAGGTGACCGGTGCTCAATGCCAGAGATCAACTCCTCGCTTGTTAGATCAGACCATAAATTAATCACCCTAGATATTCACATCCCGACCCCACCCCCAAACAAGGAAACCATTGTAAAAAATTTTTCCAAGGCGAACTTCACGCTACTCAAAACTGAGGTGACTAACTTCACGACGCCCCCACAGATGGATAACACAGTCAGTACAGTCACGACTGATGAATCTTGGACAAATGCACTCTACAAGCACCTGCATGAGTGCATGGATCGTGTTATCCCTAACAAAACCAAGACGCTATCCTCCAAAAAAATAAAGCCGATGTGGTAGTCCCCTGCCATTAACAAGCTCTACAACAGAAGGAAGAAACTGTTGCAAAAGAGAGTAAAAACCCAGGTATGGAGGAACTCACTGACGGGCCTCAGTAAGAAACCAAGATCTCTCATAAAATCCTCGAAAGCTAATTTTGAAAGGAAAATTGCCACGGATTCCAAAGACAACCACAAGACATTCTTTAGCTATGTCAAGAATCTCCATGGCAACACCCAGATCTGCACCAAGCTACAACGGAACGGCACAAAATATACAGAGTCAACTGATATTGCCAAGATATTAGCAGATAGGTTCAGTGCAAACTTTACTCCCCCCCTCACCCCCCAAAGGGCCTATAACTATAACAGATGGTTGTAGAGCCACGGCAATCACAAACACACAGGTAAAAATGGCACTCTCTAAAACCAAAAACACAGCATCCAGGGGACTGGACAACATCTCAGGCTGCGTCTTACACAAACTCCAAAATGAACTAGCCCCTCACCTAAAATCCATGTTCAGTCACAGCCTCACCACAGGCCATGTGCCCACAGAATGGCGCACAGCAACGGTTATCCTACTGCACAAATGAGGAACCATCACAGGCCCCAGAAACTATCGACCTATTAGTCTGACGAGCCTGGTCTGCAAGGCCATGGAGCATATCATCATGGAACTCATAAACAGAGACATTGGTAACCTCCAAACTCTGGATGCTACCCAATTCAAATTTGTAAAAGGTAGATCATGTCTCCTAAACCTGGTAGAATTCTTTGAAATGGTTACTAAGGCCATAGATGAGGGCAAGGTGGTCCACACAGCCTACCTGGACCTCGCTAAAGCCTTTGACACTATCCCTCATTCAGGAATCATAGATAAACTCATCAACCTTAACATAAACCCCTACTTCACGAGATGGGTGGCCAACTGGCTCATGAACAGAACCCACACGGTAAGAGTTGCAGACTCCAGATCCGACTCCAAACCAGTGACAAGTGGAGTGCCCCAGGGTTCAGTTTTGGGACCCTTCCTGTTCAGTATATACTTCTCTGAAGTGCAAGCGAACACCAAGGGTCTATGGCTAACCAAGTTCGCAGATGACTGCAAACTGGGTGCCATTATCGATTCCCCTGCCGACGTAGACATCCTGCAAAAGGGCCTCACCGAGACGGACACCTGGTGTCAAAATCATGGCCTCAAGCTAAATGCCAAAAAGTATGTTGTTATCCCCTTTGGTAAAAACATGGTACTCATGAATTACCAAATAGGGGGAAGTTCACTTAACACAGAAAGTGTGATAAAGAGACCTTGGGACCCAAGTGGATAGTAACCTCTCCTTTGATAACCACATTGCCACAGTGGTCAGAAAATCTTTCTACGTGGCCCACTTAATCACAAAAGGGTTCGCATCTAGAAATAAGGAAGTCATCATTCCCCTCTACTTATCACTTATCAGACCCCTCATTGAATACAATGCCCCATTTGAGATGTACCTCACAAGACACCTACAACAATTTGAGAGGCCCCAAACGTACCTCACCAAGAGGATTGCTGGCCTCAAACAATTGCCGTGTGCTGACCGGCTCAAGAAACTCAAACTACTCGGTCGCATACCACTTACTCCGAGGAGACCTCTGTCTGGCATACAAAGCTATGTCAAACCCAGAATTGTTGGACATGCTCCACTTGAAATCCCAATCTCCGTAAGCTACATGCTCTAGGGACCTAAACCTCACCACAACAGTAATAGGACATGCTGGAGGGATAGATTCTTGTCCTAGAGACTTCACATGCTGTGGAACAAAATTCCCATCCACATCAAGCAGAGCTCATCATTAGCACTCTTCAAGAAAAACCTTGGTAAGTGGATGGGTGATAGGAAATTCACCCCCTGGGATTATGTCTTGGGCACTGCTCGATAGAGGGGCAGGAATTTAACAATACATGGGTGGCGAAAGCCAATACACTGTTGGCTAGGCTTGCTTTGGCCCTTGGGCCGATAGCCTAGTACCTACCTATGAACCTAAAAAGGCAACCAGATAAGAAGAAAAACAGGTTGTGGCTGGGAAGGACCTTACAGTTGCTTGGCAGAAAGCAGTCCAAGTACACTAAACTCTCAGTTAACCGGAACTCAAGCAACCGGCAAAGAATATCGAAGAAATACAGTACAATTTTCATGTGTTGCTCTTTCAGTCCCCCCCCGCAGAAACATACCTTACATTTTTAGAGACTGAGTTTCAAAAAGGAAGATAGGAATACATTCTGTCTCTCCCCAACCTGAAAACAAGTCAAGCCATACAAATAGTATAGGATACAGTGTTTGTCAGGGCTATTTTTAATAGTAAGTCTCAAGCAACCAGAAACTACAGATGTGAAGTTGTTCTATCTTGCCTTCATTCTCACTGATGGGTTCAGATGCTAAAGCTCGAGGTCTTCAAACAGCTCGTGGCCTTCTCCCTATCCCATGATGCAATAGTGCTTCCCTCAGATCTCGTTTGCCACTGCAACAGATCGGGAGTTCCTCGACAGCTCTGCCAAGTATTGTTAACATACATTTGTATTTTTTCTACAATTCTTGCTTGTTGATAGGATTTTACTATGCAAGAATACATATTCAATACAAGAATTAACTGCTTCTGTATCTAATGTACAAAATAAAACAATGTTGAGTACTAAGTAACTGCTTCTGTATCTACTGTACAATATAAAACAATGTCAAGTATACTGACTTAGGCAATAGCCACAATACATCAGGTGTTCATTATGCTGAAGAAAGAACGCATGTAAAACACTTCTCAAATGAATCCATGATCTGTTCTCTGCTGTGCCATGTTGCAGTTACTTTACAAAAGTGTTTCTGTCTGTGAATGGTTTGGAAACAAAGCTAGAGAGGCAAGATTGCATTGGTTTGCACTTGCTGAGGAGGGATACTGTGTATATTGAGAGGATACTTAGGATGGAGCTGCCAGTTAAGAGGAAAAGAGGAAGACCTAAAATAAGGTTTATGGATGTGGTGAGAGGACAATGCAGGTGGTTGGTGTGACACAGCAAGATGCAAAGGACAAGAAGAAATGGAAACCGATGATCTGCTGTGGCGACCATTAACGGGAGCAGCCAAAAGAAACTGTGTGTGTGTGTGTGTATGTATATATATATATATATATATATATATATATATATATATATATATATACACACACACACACACACACACACACACACACACACACACACAAACGTAAGTATTACACACGTGAGCTGCAGACCTCGGAGTGACAAAACATACAACTTAACCAGGCCAGTGTGTGCGACTCTACTGTTTGTTCAAAAATCTAAATGAATTCTTTGGAAAAATAAGAATTAAGTAGGCGTCATCAGTTTTTTTTCAAATAATTTACATTTTAATAAAACTACTGTCTTTATATAATCAGTTCTGATTGAAAGGTACACCTGGCATGGTACATCAACCAAAGATATGTAATGCATGTGTTTTACTTACTATGTGCAGGTCCATCTGTCTGTTTCGCTCTAATGCCATACCCAATCTAGAATCATCACAAAACTTCTGTGGCATCAAGTGACCAATGGCTAATGCGTTGGAAGTCACTGAGAGGATGTTATTTAGCAACAGTAATATCAAAGGCTGTGAGGGACCAATCATGTTTAATATATCAGATAAACTTTAAAGCAATCTGTAATTAATCAAAGGAGCATGCATAAAAGGTTATGTCTGACTGGATTCGCAAAACTTTTTATTTTATTGCTTACATTAGCTCTTTAAATTATGTATGGAATACTGGTGCATTTCTAAAGCATCAGTAGGCAGCTTTCTGTCATCGCACTTGTTTACCCCCTGTATAATTATTTTGCTGTAGTTAATGTACGATGTGAAGTTGTTCAATCTCGCCGTTTATTCTTAAACATGGGTTCAGAGCTGAGCCATTGGCTCTGAGTCAGCCACTTTACTAGCTAAAGCTCTCCGAGTAGCTCGAGGCCAGGCCCCTATGATGCTCTCTGTTCTATCTCAGATCTAGTTTGCTGCTGCAACAGATCAGAGGACGTCTGGACAGCTCAGACCAGTTATTTACATTTATCTTCCTTTTAGGCATTTTTTTTGCTGATGGTTATAGTTAGATAAGAGAATTTATATTCATACTGTTTTTTTTGGGCAGTTTAGCCTTAAATATCTTTATTTAGAGTGTGTCATTTTCCTTGCTCTTGGGCCTTTATATCTTTAGTTATATATATATATATATATATATATATATATATATATATATATATATATATACATACACTTATTAGTGTGAATTTAGATCTTTAATAGTGTAATTTAGTGCATTAGAGCTTTAGTGTAGTGGATAACATCTTGTCCTATATATTACTCAAAAGTGTGTTGTTAGAGTGTTAGTGTCAGTTAGCATGTCTATTACGATAAGAGAGTGTGCATAGTTAGATATATCTATACTATTGTTTGTGTAAGTTGTTCAGGGATCTGGAAACTTAGACTAATTGGAATTAGACTTGTAGTAATTTTGCTTCTGTGGTGTTACTGTTGGTTATGATGTCTGACCATAAAGAAAAGCAGAAATCTGGCTTCAAGAAATGTAAATGCGGGCAGAAGATGTCCATTACAGACGCCCATGGGAATTGTGTTTATTGTTTGGGACCTGTTCACCTCCAGGAGGATTGCTCTATCTGCCATTCCTTCAGTAGTAGAGTGTTGCTGGAGAGACGAAGGAAATTGATAGATAGAGGATTATTGAAGCCAGATTTTCAGTAGTCCTTGGACAAGTCTGACCAGACCTCAAAGTCTTCGAAGGGGTTGAAGTCTTCTGAGGTGTCTTCAGAGCCCAAATCATCGGCTTCGAGCCCTACTGTTTAGGTGTGGTCGCCAGCTCCGCAGTTTTCCGAGCCGTTCACCAAGCAAGTGTTTCTGAGCCAGTCCCCGGTCTTGGAGACGGTCTCTGAAACCTTGGGGTCACCTATCCTTCAGTCAAGTGGCGCCTTCGATTCCTTCGACGACCCTATCTGATGTGGATGTGGATCAGGTGGTGCAGAGGCTCTTTGAGAACCTGCCACTTGCTAAATTGTTATCGGCCTCGACTCAACCGGCCTTGGGGCCTACGACCATTTCACCTACTGTGACTGCTCCTCCTCCGAGCCGAGTTGGATTTTTGGAGCCGGGGGAGGAGGATCTGATGATTGTGGAGCTTTCAGAGCTGATGTCTGTTCCAGTGCCCTCGGCTCCGTCAACTGTGACTTCTTCGGTTCCGTTGGAAGAGTCTGGCAGCCGACACTCTCTCGACTGTTCCAGGGGGAGAGTCGAACCGATGTGTCGGTTCTGGCCCTTCCCCTTGGGGCTTCGGCACAGATGAGCTCGGCTCCATCCTCTAGCTCGGAGCCCACTGTTTCAGCACTAGGGAAGTTGCCATCTTCTTCGGAACAGGTGGCTTCCTCAGGTCGGAGCAATGGTGCCTTCGATGCTGTGAGGAGAGTTATGTCTTTTAAGACACACGCGTCATCAGGTCCTTCCTTTTACTCCGCAAAGGTGCCGAGTTCTGCCTCTGCATCACAGGTCTCTGTGAAGCATCGAGACCCGGAGCCTCTGTTAACCCCATTGGGTAACCCTTGCTCTACTGAGTCCTCACCAGAAGCCCCCACTGATGAGGTTCCCAGGAAGAGACTGTGTAAGAGGAGGCATTTAGATTCCTTGCAGGAGTCTTTGACATCAGACACCGACCTAGAGGAATCGGAAGGGTCCCCACGGTCCTCCTCAGAGGATATCTGCTTTGCTGATATCCTGGAAGTACTAAAGCAGAGGGGCAACTGGCAGTCCATTAGCCCTATTGAGGATGAGTCTGTGCTCCTGAAGGCCTTTGGGTCTCAACCTTCCACCTCCTGAGTGACTCCGCCCTTCGAGCTGATGGGTTTGGTTGCATGAAGGGCGTGGGAATCTCCTGATTCTATGGAACCGGTCCCTCGGAGGCCCAGCAAATTTATCACTTCTCCCCAGGACAAGACGTTTCTCACTAAGGGAGTCCCGGTTAATGCCATGGTGGTGGCGGCGGCAACAGCCACCAAGAAAGAGATGTCAGAAACCTCTTCTACTGTCCAATCATCCTAATAGGGATTCCAGGATGACTGACAGATACGGGAAACACATCTTTAGTTCTGCAACCTTTGCTATGCGATCGCTTAACTATTTGACTCATTTTACCCATCTTCAAAGAGATCTCCTGAAGGAGCTTGGCAATACTCTGCAGGGTAATACAGATGGAGCTGTCTCAGAGAAGATGACAGCACAACTTAATACCCTTTACTCCATAGTGAACTCGTCCATGCGGCTCATCTCCTATGCTGCCGATGGTTCGCGTCAAGCAGCGGGTTCAGCAATAGCTCTTTGGAGACGGTACTGAATGTACTTATGATCCTTTGTGGAAGCCTTCAAGTCTTCCTTTATCAACACCCCATTTGATGGCTGAAAAAATTATATGGAACTAGTCACTCAGCTGCCTCGCCATTGAAAAAATATTTTGAGCTCTCTCTGCTTACTTGCTTGGTGTGATGGATTTGCAGTGTTCTTAAGACACACAGTCTTGCTGTGCTGTTTACTGCTAAAATTCAAAGTCTGGTTATATTTGCATTCACAGTCTGTTGCATACAGAAACTTGCAGAATATACACTGATGAGAGAATATACTTTGCAGCATCAACTTTAGAGAGCAGTAACAAATAACTTTTTATAATAAACCAAATGGAAACACGTTGCAGGCTTAAAGTACTGTTCCAACTTTACTTCTCATATAGTACAGATGATGTGAGAGATATAACATTTACCTTAGGACTTGTGTCCCTACCATACCTCTAACATAGCTGGATTTATACAGCTCTTTATATACACTTTTTAGTCATGCATAAACATATTTTTGAGGAAACACATTGTTCTGTATTCTATTTTGGAGAATTGCTTATCCTGTAGAAACAATACTAAGCTTCCTTGTTTAACAATGTCTTGTAAGAGACCAGCTTTTCTGACAGTGTGAATATCCTGTAACAGTGTCCTGATGTCCATGTAGAAAAACATATTTTTGAGAAAACACATTGTCAGAGATCAGCTTTTCTGACAGTGTGAACATCCTGTATTTTATTTGGATCTTTGTATAAAAAACATCTGTTCTTGTGCCATATCCTGTATTCCACGCAGAAAAACATATTTTTGAGAAAACACATTGTCACAGTGTCATAAACATATCCTGTTGTTTTAGGAAACATATTGTGTCCATTTTTTATATGCAGAATAACATGTCAGTGTTCTTTAAAAGCAGATTTTGCATTTTTGCTTTTGCATACATCCTGTTTCTGAGTCTGTAAGGGAAAAATGTCCATTCTTTAAAAGCAGATTTTGTATTTTTGCTCTTGCATACATCCTGTTTTGAGTCTGTAAGGGAAGAATGTCCATTCAGCAGATTCCTTTTCCAAGCCATGGTCATTTAATATGACTGCTGATCACATATTACTAAACTTTGTTTCTGCATTTAAGCAAGCCTTTTCTTTCAGCATATTTACAACATAATTAATTTCAGACTAATATTAATAAAATCTAACAATTCCCTCTGTTTTTAAACATACTCAAAGCATTTTATATAGAAAACACAAGAAACAAACCTTTAGTCTTCTATTGATACAAGTCAAAATGCAATTTTACATAGTTAATACAATATTAAAGTATTACTACCAAAACTGAATGCATTTAACAACTTTTTCTTTTGCAGACCATTCTGTGAAAATATTTTATCAGTTATGAGCTGTGTCTGCTTTAATGCTATATTTTTTTCTTTTTTTAACTTGATCAATTTATTCTTTTGCAATCGCATAATTTAATTTATGACTTAGAATTGTTTCATTAACTCTTTGCAACTGTTGAATTAACTATAAGACAGTAACCATGTGCTACTGCAAGCATTTATACACTACTGAAAACACACAGTTTCAATGTCATTTTAACCATAACATTGTGATCATGTCTTCGAAATGCTCATTAACATACTGGGCTTAGATAATAAATACTTGAAAGCAATTATTTTACTGGGGTAAAATCAGTGATATTACAACTTGACAAATTACTTTTGAACTTATTACGATGTATCCTGTACAGTATGTATTTACACAGACTGTTTGCTATTTATGCATTTCAATCTAGTAGGTACCCTGGACCCATTGTTTTCTTTAAATATGTTTTTTTTTCACACATATTCATTACTAGACATTAATTTCATTTGTACTGAATTTTTTCTGCATTTGTACATACAAAGACTATCATTTGTACTGAAATTTTCTACATGTGTACATGCAAAGACTATAAAGTACATTTAGTCTAATCTTACAAATTTAATAACATTAATATTAAGCAAAATCTTGGAAAATGTTTGTCTCTTTAGAAATATCTAGTGGAACTGGCACCAAATGCATATGTCCTGTTATTTTAAACTACATACTCAGCAATTAAAAATATTCATGCTTTTTATACCAACATTGTTTTGCCAAAAACATATTAAAAATAGTGACCATTCTTGCTATTAGAAACATTTATGCATTTTGCATATCTTTATTCTCTCTTTATAGCTGTAATCAATTTTAAGCCATCTCTTGGGTTGTAAATACAATTTAATTCTAAACAATATAATAATAACCATTATGATAGCTATTAACAACTTGTAAAATATCTTATCCTGTCAGGTTTAATCCAGTTTACCAGTATTTCTAATACATTAATACCTGTTTCCCCTCCCATAAAAGAGTGTTGTCAAGAAGGAATGAGATATTTCGTCCTGTAGCTTTATTTTAGACCCTTATTGTTTATTTTTTCTGTAGCTTTATTTCAGACCCTTGTTGTTTATTTTTTCTGTAGCTTTATTTCAGACCCTTGTTGTTTATTTTTTCTGTAGCTTTATTTCAGACCCTTGTTGTTTATTTTTTCTATAGCTTTATTTCAGACCCTTGTTGTTTATTTTTTCTGTAGCTTTATTTCAGACCCTTGTGCAGTACTGCTTATACAGTCAGTGTAAAACTGAGAAAGTGCCCCTCCCCCTGTAGTACTTCAGCACTGTTTTCCTGCTTTATGCTGTGAGAATAGAATGCATGTCAGCCCAACTCTATGGTTATACATTTATTTTATTAAATTATGAACTTTTGTCTGATTTGATAATTTTTTATAAAGCTTTTGCTGTTTACTACCACTAGTAGGCATTTACACCCTCCTGCACAATTGATTTGAACTGTATATATACTATAGCCCATTTGCTGGCTGTACTTGATACAACTGAGGTTTTTTTTGTCCTTTTAACATTTACTTGCAAACAGATTATCAGTGACATATATGCACAATTGGGACATTTTATTACAATTACCAAATATTGTTGCCTGTAAACATTTTAACAATTATGTTTTAATAACAATGATGCTTTAGAAAAACTCAAGCTACTTGCCTGGCAATCAGTCTTGTTTATCTTATCTTTTCAGCATTTCCTGTAACTATTCATTCAGTCTAGGAAGGTCTGAGCTCACATTTCATACTCTGTAAACTATAGTTAATTCTTTTAGCATTTTTCCTTTAATGTGATTGTGATTTGCATAACTGTGCATTTATACAACATAAATAGACATCATTTTACAATTACCTTACATGGATTTCAGTATGTTTTTTTTATTTTTTTTATTTATTTAACTGTCCTGCCATTAATTTTACAAAAACTGTTTGACTAATACCATCTGTGATTTTATTTATTTTTAAAATTCAGAACTTTAACTGTTTGGTGTTACTATACAATTATAAAAAATTGTAAAAAAACAAAATAGATATTAGTTTAACCATCACATTTATATTTATATTATTTATATTTGCTGTTGTCTGCCTGTTATTCTTGTGTATTGTAACAGATGTACTCTAGATGAAAAGAACACACATGCATGTCTGTCTTGTATATGTATATCTTTATACAAGCATGTCAGTCTTGTGACTTTAAATCTTTACTCCTATTAACTATTTTCATTTAATTTTTATACACTAGAACAGTTTTGTTTACCTTTTGACTATGCTAAGAATGGCAATCATATGCTGTACTTACTGTAGTACTGATAGATGTCTTGCTTTAACTGAATGAAAGTAAAACATTTAAGAATGATTTGTCCAGACATCAGATCCTTCCATCCTACCATGTATGTTTAACCATTTTCAAAACATAAACATATTATAAAATATATTTCTTTTGCACAGATTAACTGTGTATGCAGGAAGTTCCCAGTCTTTGTCAGTTCAGCTAATTTATTTCCTTTATCCTGCAAATGCTGTTGAATTTCCAGTAATGTTGTATGGTCTTTCTGACATTCTTTAGTAAACTGTTCTGCTGAATTTGAAACTATGCACTTTTGAAAAGATGTGTGTATAACTTGTCTAAGCTTCCTGAACTCATTGTGTCTGTCTTTTAGAAGTTTACTACATTCCTTTGTAACAAAATGTACTAGGGGTTCTATCAGTAACTGATTTGACTCACATGTGGTGACAGGACATAACTGTTCAATATCAGAATGTAATGGAAACACTTTACCCTTAGTTAATTCTTCAGATCTGTCTTTACAGTCTATTTTTTAGCAATATGATGCAATACTTTTTTGTGGCATAATACACAAAATGCAGTTTTTGTTGAAGCACACAATAAACATTTGTCATATTTCACATGGTTTTCTTTGAGATACCAGTCAAATATTGTAATACATTTGCATAATGCCTTACTATCAACCTGCCCTAATAAGGTTTTACATTTACTAATGTGCTGTGTAAACCAACATAGCAATTTTTTACATTTGCTTAAATTATGCATGAAAATATCCATACTGTCGAATCTAATATCCAGACTATCTAATATCCAAACTGTCGAATAGCAACCATACTAAAAAATGTGACATAGAAAAAAGTCTTACCAGTGAGCAAGAAAACAGGTGATCAGGCTGTTGTTGCAGATGGCTGGAAATTTTTCAAAGTCACTTGAGAAGCTGGGAAAGCACAACAGGCAGTGAACTATTGGGCTAGTGGATATCCCCCTTTTCTTGAAGAATTTATGGCACTGCGAATTTCTTGAACTAGTCTCACTCCGGATGTAGACGTCTAAAAAACTTTACTACTGCAAGCTGCATAAACTGGAATACTTCTGTTTAGGATTTACACATACGTACCAATGTTAGTTACTGCAATTTGACTGAAGTGACCCTCTGCAGGGCTTACCATCATTCCTCCTGTGTTTGAATTGCAGATTGTAGGTTCAAATGCAGGCTAGCTTGCCATTGAAAAAATTATATGGAGCTTACTTGCTTGCTAGCTGCTTGGTGTGGGATGGATCTGAAGTGTTCTTAAGACACACAGTCTTGCTGTGCTGTTTACTGCTAAAATTCAAAGTCTGGTTATATTTGCATTCACAGTCTGTTGCATACAGAAACTTGCAGAATATACACTGATGAGAGAATATACTTTGCAGCATCAACTTTAGAGAGCAGTAACAAATAACTTTTTATAATAAACCAAACGGAAACACGTTGCAGGCTTAAAGTACTGTTCCAACTTTACTTCTCATATAGTACAGATGATGTGAGAGATATAACATTTACCTTAGGACTTGTGTCCCTACCATACCTCTAACATAGCTGGATTTATACAGCTCTTTATATACACTTTTAGTCATGCATAAACATATTTTTGAGGAAACACATTGTTCTGTATTCTATTTTGGAGAATTGCTTATCCTGTAGAAACAATACTAAGCTTCCTTGTTTAACAATGTCTTGTAAGAGACCAGCTTTTCTGACAGTGTGAATATCCTGTAACAGTGTCCTGATGGTCCATGTAGAAAAACATATTTTTGAGAAAACACATTGTCAGAGATCAGCTTTTCTGACAGTGTGAACATCCTGTATTTTATTTGGATCTTTGTATAAAAAACATCTGTTCTTGTGCCATATCCTGTATTCCACGCAGAAAAACATATTTTTGAGAAAACACATTGTCACAGTGTCATAAACATATCCTGTTGTTTTAGGAAACATATTGTGTCCATTTTTTATATGCAGAATAACATGTCAGTGTTCTTTAAAAGCAGATTTTGCATTTTTGCTTTTGCATACATCCTGTTTCTGAGTCTGTAAGGGAAAAATGTCCATTCTTTAAAAGCAAAAAGCAGATTTTGTATTTTTGCTCTTGCATACATCCTGTTTTGAGTCTGTAAGGGAAGAATGTCCATTCAGCAGATTCCTTTTCCAAGCCATGGTCATTTAATATGACTGTTGATCACATATTACTAAACTTTGTTTCTGCATTTAAGCAAACCTTTTCTTTCAGCATATTTACAACATAATTAATTTCAGACTAATATTAATAAAATCTAACAATGGCTCTTCTCTTTTTGGGCCTAAAGTCAAGGAGACTCTCACTAGGTGTGAGAAAGAGGGAAAGACTCTGTCTGCCGCAGGAGTCCGTTTTTCCATCCCTACCAGACCATACCCCAAAGGGCAGAAAGGTGGTAAAATGTGGTTCCGAAAGTCCCAAGGAGCTTTCCAGAATACACATAGTGAAACCCCCCCTCCAGGGGCAGAGGAGGGAGTAATAATGGAAGACGCCACCACCCCAGCAGCAGAGGGGTTCCACAGAACCAGGGCGACCAAGATCGGTTCTTCGGTAAGCCCTATCAATGCTCCTGAAAGGAGGCCTGGCTGTCCTGCTCTGGATGCAGTTGGAGGTTGCTTGGCTTTGTATCCAGATGCCTGGCTAGGAATTACAACATATTCTTGGGTACAAAGCATAGTTACCAGAGGTTACATTATCCCATTCTTAAAAAAACCCACCTGTGGGGAAAAAAAATCCCAGACGCTCCACCCAGTCTCAGGGATCAGGCAGCCATAGAAATTCAGAGGCTGCAGGAGAAAGAGTCATCCAGCCAGTCCCAGCAGACCAGAAAGGATCCGGGACTTACTCCAGAGTCTTTTTAGTTCCAAAGAAGACTGGACTGGCAGCCCATCTTGGACCTCAGCAGACTCAACACATTTGTAAAGAAGGAGAAGTTCCAGATGGTCACGCTTCAGTCTATTCTCCCATTCCTTGGAGTGGGCAATTGGATGTGCTCGATAGATCTCAAGGGTGCGTACTACCATATCAAAATGGCCAGGCCATCCAGAGATCATCTGCGTTTCCGGCTGGGAGCCGGTCACTACCAATTCCGAGCACTGCCCTTTGGACTCACAACAGTCCCCACAGTATTTACCAAATGCATTGCAGTGGTTACGGCTCACTTGAGACATCTAGGATTCCGAGTGTTTTCATATCTGGATGACTGGCTCCTTACTGCCACCTCCAGGCATCAACTAATTCTGCCAGAGATCACACACTTAACCTCTGCTCTCAGTTAGGCATCACTATCAGTTTCGAAAAGTCTGCGTTGTCACCATTGCAGCATATTTCCTTTATTGGAGCAGAGCTAGACACCACCACCGCCACTGTAAGATTGCCCCTGGACAAAATAACCACTCTCCGAAACCAGGTCTCCAACATTTTGCAGAGAAGAAAAGGTACCGGCCCTTCAAGTATTGAAGCTACTAGGCAGCATGGCAGCTACGTTCATAGCGGTTCCTCTGGGATGTATGCACATGAGAATTCTTCAGTGGTTACTATTCACCCAGTGGTCTTGCCAACAACTTCCCATGTCATTCTTAATCTTGATTATGGACTCTTGCAAGAGGGATCTTCGCTGGTAGTTGACCAGCCAACAAGTTACAGTGGGTCAACCATTTGTTTCTCCCCCGCCATCAGCCACAGTGACCACGGACGCTTCTCTGATAGGGAGGGTGGGGGGCTTTTTCAGGGAAGAATAGCCCAAGGCACCTGGTCGGAGACAGAGTCACAGTTGCACATCAATGTTCTGGAGCTGAGAGCGGTGCTTTTGGTGTTGTAGCACTTCCACGACTCTCTGCCTCTAGGGACGATTGTGATACAGACAACATGTTAGTGGTCTGGTACATCAACAAACAAGGGGGAACCAAGTCTTACCCCCTGTGTCGAGAGGCCTTGAGAATTTGGCAGTGGACTGTATCCACCTGGTGCTTTCTGATAGCAACGCATATCCCGGGGAAATACAACATGATAGTGGACAAACTGAGCAGAAACATCCTGTTACCGCGTGAGTGGTCTCTCAAAAACGAAGTTGCGGAAATTATTTTCTGCAGATGGGGCCAGCCTTGCTGCGACCTGTGTGCATCCCCTATGAATGCTAATTGCAGAAGCTACTTTGCCTTGAATCCCCCTCCGGGGGACAGCCCAAGGGATTCGCTCGTACACGATTGGTCCCCAGGACTCCTGTATGCATTTCCACCTACACCCCTGATTCCGAAATTCTTGCAGAAAGCCAAAACCTCGGGAAGGACTGTAATCTTAATAGCCCCTTTTTGGTCTCATCAGATTTGGTTCCCCTTCCTCTGACTCTGTCAACTGGAGGAACCTTGGATTCTGGACCCAGTTCCAGACCTACTGACACATTCGTCAGAGGCCCTCCATCCCTCCTTTCATTCCCTCAGACTGACAGCTTGGCTGCTCCGATTCCCTACCTAGCCAGGTCACAAGATTTTTCTTCAGAGGTACAGCACATCCTTGTGTTTTCACATAAGGCTTCCACCAGAAAATTGTATGCTAGTAAATGGAAGCGGTTTGCCTTTTGGGCATCCCAGAATAACATTGATCCTTATGTTGCCCCAATTGCCAGTATACTGGAATTCCTATCTAAGCTTTTTCATGAAGGAGCTGCAGCTGCCGCAATTAGAATTCAGTTGGCTGCTATCTCGAAGTTTCACCTTGGAGCTGAAGGTTCCAATTTGATGTCTCACAGATTATGTAGGGCCTTCCTTAAGGGCACCATTCATCTTAGGCCTACTTGTTAGACAACCTTTTGCTCCCTGGAATCTAAAGTTTGTGCTGTCACATATTATTCTTCCCCCCTTTGAACCTGCATCATCCTGTCAGTTGAAGTTTCTTTCTGGGAAGACTATTTTCTTGGTGGCCATTACCTCAGCACGCAGGGGTATCTGAACTCCAGGCCCTTTCTGTAAACCCCCATATTTGGTGTTCCATCCAGAGTATCACTGAGGACTAATCCTTCATTCCTACCAAAGCTGTGTTCCGAGACTAATCTGAACCAAACTATTGAGCTTCCAACCTTTTTCAGTAATCATTCTAATAAGCTGGAATACGTGTTGTATAAACTCTATGTCCACAGACAATTGAGGTTTTATTTGGGCAGAACAAAAGAATTTAGAAGGTCTGACCAACTCTTTGCATCTCATGCTGATGCTAAGAAAGGATTGCCAGTTTCTAAAGTTACCTTTTCTAAATGGTTAACGGACTGCATTAAGTTTATCTACTCTTCAGCAAACCAAACATTAGAGCATGGTGTGAAGGCGCATTCAACTAGGGCCATTTCCACTACTTCGGCTTGTACAGCTCGATTACCTTTGGACATTATATGTGCAGCTGCCACTTGGTCAAAGCCTCGTACCTTTATCTCTCATTACAAAGTGGACAGGGCCTCCAGGGACAGGGCCTCCAGGGACAGGGCTTCCTTTGGTTCCACTGTCCTCAGGAATATACTTCCTTGAGTCACCCAGGATTAGGGTGCTTGGGACGCTACCCATGTGTAAGAATAAATGGCGAGATTGAACAACTTCACATAAAAAAGTTATGTACTTACGATAACGTTCCATGTGAGTTGCTCAACTCACCTTTATTCTTACATTCCCACCCACCTTCCTCCTCCAGGGTCTCAAAGAGTGAGTAGATTTTGGGTCTCGTGGTCTTGTTCTGGGACTTCTTACTCCAGCTGGAGTATGTATTGTGTTACATCTGTTCATGCTGGGTTCAGCAAACTAGATCTGAGGTAGGATAGAGAGCATCATGGGATAGGGACCTGGCCTTGAGCTACTCGAAGATCTTTAGCTAGTACAGCAGCCGACTCGGAGCCAATGGTTCAGCTCCGAACCCATGTGTAAGAATAAAGGCGAGATAAACAACTCACACGGAATGTTATGGTAAGTACATAACTTCTTTTTCTGTAGCATACACTGTAGTAATGCACTGCGCCCATGCCTAAATCCACCACAGCTGTTCTATACAAGGCTGAGTGACTGAAAAGTGTTTAACAAAATCTAGACTGGTTAGATATTAAGATCAGAATGACCATTAAAACTAGTTTAACAGTCGGTTTGTTATCAAAAATTGGCCAAAACCAAAAAAATCATCTAAAGGTGAACAGTGCACTGTACCAAATGAGACTAGCAAAAAGTGTTTTGGTACATTGCCAGCACTGGACAAATCGGAGGGAAGTGTAGGGAAATTATATAAAGTCACATTCCCTACCCATCTTACTTTTCCTCACTTCAAAGCCATACTAAACTCAAAAGTGAAAAACAAGAAAATGTTTCCATTCAGTATGTTACATTATGAAAAAACAGCAAGTACTTGAAGTATGCTTTAGTAGTTCAGTGCTACCTCTTTTCTTAGTCTTTAATATGGTAACAGAAGATACTACATTTACATTGAAAATCTATTCTTTTAGCATGGTGCTTAAAATTACTTGGTCATTAATCATTTCCCTTGTAATTTCACCACCACAACTAAGCTGCCAGGCTCATTCCTTACTATTTTGAAATTGGGACACTTGAAAAGTTAACAGTATGCAACAACATACATTTTCTGAGCAATAAGCAAGAAACTCTAATGTTAACTTTACTGACTGACTGCAGTCCTCAAGGATTTACCAGAAAACCAAAACTTTTACAAGGGACAGGGCAAAAATATGCAGCAAAATTCAGGACTAGTTGAGAGATATGAAAACCACCATTAGCCAGTAACTATCTTCTCTTAATGAATTTCTTCTCAAATAAATCCTATAAGTATGGTCACCGATTATCTTACTTAAGCCATATATAATATTTATGTTAACATACTATATACAAACCACCAATCTTTTTGTAATACTGTACCACTGTACTATTCACTCTCTAACCACCTACAGCATGCCCCCTACACCACATTTGCTGTATAACAGAATGGGAGTAAATAACTGCATTGCAATTCACTTCTAATAATCATAAAGATTGCTCTAGCTTACTGCACTGCAACACACAAACATAACTTGCTACAATGACATCACCCTTGCTCAGTAGTTCTTCATACAAACGGTACAAATTACTCTGACAACATGCACTAAGCTTTCTGCAAAACATCCCCTATTCTTGCTGCACAATGCAGAAACACTGCATTATTCTCACGTGTCAGTGAGCATTTTTTATTTTATTCATTATCCAGGTAACTCATTGATGTTTTTCACAAATGACATTAATCAGAGGTAAACACATGAAACACACAGTAAAGCATGCTCAGTGTAGAAGTAAATCTTAATAATAATAACTTTGCACAGGGTAAAACTGACAGGTTGTAAAACATATCATCCAGTATATACTAAAATTTAGCATGGAACAAGGACAAACTACTTGAACAGACTATAGTAGGATTATTACCTACCTACAAATGTATGCATTCATGGTCTGCCAATATGCAAAATACACATCTATCATTTTGTGCAAAACTTCAGTGAAAAACACAAATTGTAGCATGTGATTAGGATGGTGTAGATACAGCTCACAGAGAAATTCTTAGTCAGAGTAGCATCAGGAAATGATAAATGTGTAGAATGGGGCTGAACTAAGGTTCTGTTGTGCAAAAGATGGACACACTCGTATTATGCCAATGGTAAACAGAAATCATTTTATCTGAAACAACTGTGTTTATCAATCAAAAGCAGACCGGGGTACAATGAAAAGCTACCTCCTACATGCCAGATACGTAGTAAAAGGCACGACCCAACTAACCCATTTCAGTCTGTATCCCACGCTGACAAGACTTGAAATATTCTCTACTTTCATTCAAAGAAATGGCAAGTTAAAAGTACTAGTATTTTCATGGAAAAAGTGCTTCATGAAAATAGCAACTTTTCTCTTTTAAATGTCAGACCACAACCTGATTTTATCCACTTATTGCTGTTTTCAGTTAGAGCGCCAAATGTAGCAGTTTCAGCTGTACCGTTTCTTTGGCGCCAAGTTGGTATGCATCAATAACATAAAATAAAAATAAAATAATTAGCAAATTACCTTAGCAGAGCAGATTTAAAGTTGTTTGTCCTGTTATTTTTACTTTAAAACTAGACACTGTTCTGTCTCAACTTGGTTAGCGATATCACAGCTGTCACCAAAGCACCTAAATTACAATGGAAATGCAGCTTGGAGCAGGATCATTATAAAAACAAATCATCTGATTGCAACCTCCAATCGCATCGCCATTGTGCGTTAGACGTGTTTCGTGACAGGGTGACATCACAGCATTTTGCGGAAAAGATGCACCCACCTGATTCCCAAAAAAAAAAGTTTTAAAAAGGGCTGGGGCATGCCCCTGCGCCCATGCCTTTAATGCACCATTGCATCACTAGTATAAGTTAAAACAACTCCAGTCTTGTTAGATTTACCTCCAGCAGAGGATGATTTATTATTATGGTCCAGATAGTGTCTTGAAAAATATAGTGCACCTCAGTTCAGTTCTATTCGTCAACGTACTACCTCATTCATATTACAGCTTCTGGCTAAAAATTGTTTTTTTTGTATATCAGGAAAACAAATAGGCTACTCAAAGATAGAATACTCCAGCATGTTAGAGACATTCGACTTGAAAATACCAATAATTCTTTGGTGAAACATACAGTTGATTTTTCAGCTCATAGCTTCACTTTTTTGGTTTTACAAACACTAACATTTAATAGAAGAGGTGAAGATATTATCAGTTATACAGAGACTGCTGAAATGCATTGGATTGCATAGTTTCAAGCAGATGAATTACCAAGCTTAAATATTTACTCCCCTCTCAAACCTGTGTTAAAGAGGCATCGGCTCCAGTGCAAGGTATGATTGGCTTTAAGACGACCAACCGTGCTTTCTATTTAAGAATAGCATGAATTTGAAACAAAGACTTTGCCATCCATATCCTTTTAAGAAACAAAGTTTAAACCAAAGAACTGGCACATATCTATGAGGGTCATGTAAAGCCTGTGGCTATGTTAACAAATAGAATTTCTTTGAACATCCTTTCTCCCATACTAAATACACTCTGAGGCTTTATGCAAATTATACCACTATGAATTTAATTTACATTGCTGCATGTACCAGATGTACCTGTTTTATATCAGGGAAAATGAGCAGGTGACTCAAAAGTAGGATACTCCAACATGTTAGAGACATTTGACTTAAAATTACCAGTAATGCTTTGGCGAAGCATACAACTGATTTTAGAGCACATAGCTTCACTTTTTTGGTTTTACGAACACTGACATTTAATATAAGAGGTGGAGGTATTATCAGTTATACAGAGACTGCTGAACTGCATTGGATTGCATAGTTTTGAGCAGGTAAATTACCATGCTTAAATGCTTACGCCTCCCTCAAACCTGTGTTAAAGGGGCATCTGCTCCAATGCAAGGTATGATTTAAGACGTTGAAGTTAGTCTCTCCTGTGGTGGTATTTTAGATCCAAAGAAGATTTTATCCAAAAGTGCTCATCTGTTTTATCTGTTTTTGCTTAGTTTTATTAAAAGTTGTATGTTCCTTTACATGGTGACAACACTGTGGTTTATATTCTATGTATCTTTTGGCTTTACACGGTGCTTGTCTTTGGTGTCTGATAGTGGTTTTCTGATCTGCTTAGCCAGAATGCTGTGCCCATCCCTGGGGAAGTTTTTGGTGCCATTAATAGCCCTGTTTGTCCAAACTTTCTTGTCAAAAAGAAACTGAAAACTAAAGATGTATCTTCTCCTGTCCAGTTTCACTCAATGGGAGTAGTTTTTAAAGTCTGGCTGAGGGTCTTGTACAGGCTGTTGACCCTTATTATCAAGTGATTTCTTGTAAGAGAAAAATGGATTCCTCTTTTCAAGAAGAGATTCAGGCTGGCAGCTTGTATAGCGGTTGAGGTTGCGAGCTGTAGTTCCTATGGTACATGCTTTGATTTCCTCAGCCCTTTTTTGCCTAGCGTGTGACCTTGAGCAAGTCACTTAACCAGACATTGCTCTCAGGTCACACCTGAAAAAGGACTGTGAGTCTAGTGAGCATCACTGGTTAACAAATAGGATTATTATTCAAGAAACTGAATCTGCAAAGGAGTGGGATGGGACAGACATGGGTTTTACTCCTCAGATTTCTGATTCAGACTCATTAGCGAGCATGATATCTGACTCTCCCTATCAAGAATTTTCTTTCATTGAGACTATTTCCAGAATCTCCCATTCCCCCCTGTACTGTCGTCATTAGAGGATATGTTTGTCATAGCGTGTGGTTTCCCTGATAGTCAGCTTGCTACGCTTAAGAAAGTAGAAAGAATGTATAAAGTTACCCAGTTTTTATCAAATTTCTTTGCACTCACTCAAACTTGACCCAGCATCTATAGTTTTAGCAATCCAGCTACTGCCAAGCATTTTGGATGGTAAAACAATAAATAAGTTTGGGGGGACATGTAGGCTCTGCAACTTTAGTTTCTAGAATTTTGAGTTGTCAGGCTCATATGTTTGGGGAGGGAGATGAGTCACCCAGACTCCCGCCTGAGGAGGTTTCCTTCAGGGACATCGTCAAGGTTCTTAAACAGAGAAGTGGGTGGTCTTCCCCATCCCCGTCTTCAAAGGAGTCCATGTTCCTGAAGGCCTTTGGGACGAGACCGTCTTCTACCTGGGCCCCCCCTGCTGACGAGCTTTTGGATCTCATCACCAGCAGGGCTTGAAAGGAACTGGACATGGTGGAACCAGTGCCCAAGAGAGCTGACAAATTCCAAAGTCCTCCAAATGATAGATCCTTTTGGAGCAAAGGGGTACCTGTCAATGCCATTGTGGTGGCTGCTGCTACTAAGAAGGAGCTAGCTGAACAAAGCTCTTCGGTCCTTCCCCCAATCAGGGAGTCTTGGGTGATTGACCGCCTTGGAAAGTGGGTGCTTGCCTCAGCTACCTTCCGACTGAGAGCAGCAAACTACTTGGCCCATTTTACCCAGCTTCAGAGGAATGGTTTCGGAGCTCACCACCTCCCTTTCAGAGTTGTTGCCTCTGGAGAGCCTTAAAGAAGTCTCTCTGAGGCTGTCTACTCTAACCTCCTTGTCTAATGCTTTGATGAGGCTGATCTCCAGTTCTGTGGAGGCTGCCTCTCGAGCAGTAGGCACCGGCATTGCCATTTGTGATGATGACACTGGATAGCACAGATGCCATGTTATGACAAGTACATAACTCTTTTTTCAGTGGGGGGTCAAAGGTGCATTTATGAATTTTTGGGATACCAAAAATGGATGCAATCCTAGGTTTCAAAACATTTAGGTACTCCCATTTTTCATCTTCTAGCTCCCCCTGCATGACCATATCTAAAAGCAGAAAATCCAACTTGACATAAGAAGTATTCATTTAATTGAGAAAAATTCTCATGTAGGCGGCCTTATTAGAACTGGAACATTTTGGCAGAATAGTCAAGGCTATTCATTATCACAATGCCCTCACCCTTCTCAGCTGTCATAGTCTGTAAACACCTTTCATAAGTTAAGGTATATTCAAGTTAACCATTTCCTCATGGGTCAAATTATCAGGATAAGAACCTTTTTGCTTAGCTATATTGCTAAACTGATCCTCACATACCTTTTCAGAAACGGTCACCCAAGCAATAGGGGAAGGAATACAAGTATTTTTTCCTCTTAAGAGACCAAGCTTCATATTGGAGTTTTGGAACTTTATCTGAGTACAAGACCTTAAGGATCAAACTTCTAGGAAAAGCTTCAGCTGTATAAAGGAATGTGTGTGAATTTTGTCATGTTTTATCATTGACTGATTTTTATTTGCTTCAGATATTGTAACATTTCATACAGTGTAGAATTTTATGTATTTACATCATGCTTTTTACCCTTGTATACATTATTTATGTGGAATGTGTCATTACTTTTATTTTTATTGCTGATTGCCATGGTACTTTAACTTTGAACCGACGTGATGACATTTATTTTATTCTAATTTCTGACCCTGATAAGTTGTTACTTTAGTATTAAAGTTCATCAACTATGTTAACTCTTCACTCTGAGGAAGTCTTATAAACAGTCAAGACAAAAGTGCTCGGTCTAGTCATATTTTTAATTTTAGTTCTAATAAACAAGTGAAGTCTTGCAGTTAGTCTATTCTCTTTTCATTTTTTGCTCGTGTTTGGTTTTGATTTTATTTTCAGTTTTTGCAGTTACATCCTATTGATGCCTCTTGGCGTCAAATACTGCTTGTTCATATTTGTATTAATAATTCCAAAACCACGTTACATAAAGGTATCAGAGGATTTCATCTTAAACCATACATGTTGGCAAACACAATTGTATTTATATTTTTCCTCTGTCTAATGCAGCTAAAGAGATATTGAATATTTGTGTACTGTTCATTTGTATTGTAATAATGTTCCTATTTGTCTAAGTATCTCAACATTCAGGTAACACAGACAGAACTGCATAGTGTGATATGAAAGCTCACAGCTGTATGAAGAAAATCCTGGTTGGCAGTATGTCTCTTGCTTTAATGGTTACTGAGATATCATAAGCTGTTTATACATTACAAAATTAATATTCAGTGTGCCTTTATTTTGCCTTATAAAATCCAGTTTAAAGCATTAGACTTAATGAATGCCACTAATGTAAAGATTAAGTTATCCTGAGTAGTTTGCCATTTGCAGTTTGCTAGTAACGCTTATGGTTTCAGAGAGATGAATATTTGTTTGAACTGTAACGTGATAACTTCATTTTTTTTTTTTTTTTTAAAGGCTCAAACCACACCACTGGGAGTTAAAAGTACACACTCAAAAGAGTTGTACTGGAGGGAATGAGACTAGCTGTACTTGAGGAAATGAGACTATCCATCTTCTTGTGTTGTCCCCTGAACCCAAAATGTGAGAGAGGATACTTCATACTTTGGATATCCACAGACAACTCAGCTACTATCTTGACAGAACAAAATCTTTCAGAACTTCAGATCAGTTATTCATTTCTTGTTAAGGTATGAAGGAATAACCTGTGCCAAAGCAGACTATTTCCAAATGGTTGTCTCAGAAAATTATTTTTTGTTATTCCCAACAGACAAAATAATTCCAGGCAGAGTCTAGGTGCACTCTCTCCAGGGCCTTTGCTTCATCTATGGCTTTTGGGAGAGGGTTGGACTTTAGAAGTAGTTCAGAATCAGCAACCTGGCCCTGTTTAGAGTATTATGAGCTAGATTCCTTCTCCAGGTTTTGCTTTGCTAGGACCCTTCAGGGGCTCCTTGACTTTTCTCTTTCCTCCTCCTAGTTCTTCTAAGCTGTGGTAATCTACCCATATAGCTTTGGCAATTGCAGCAGTGATCAATATCAGGAACCTAGTACAGTTGTTTAAGTAAACTTACCATAACAGTGCAACAGTAGATGTTTCAGTGATCACTACGGCAGTAGCTGCTCTCTCCCTCTCCCCTCCCCACCCCCTCCGTCTCTGTAGTGTTTTTCTTCTGTGCCAGAATGTGGACACGTGATTTTTGTTGTTTCTAGTAATGCTCTCTCAGGGATCAGCCTCCCATCTCTCATTTGGCATGAAAGTACTGAAGGACTTGTGCCCAGACATATATTTTTAATCATCTCAGCTTGAGCTAATGGTTTGGGTGCGTGGATGGTCTTCTGAAGCTTTGGGAGCTGATAGGCTGTTATATCCCATGCGGGATATAACCCCTATGTCTTGGACTACAGCAGCAGTGAGCATTCAAACATCTACTTTTATTGTAAATTTACTTACACAACTGTACTTTCCTTATGTGTTGATTAACACTGCTGTAGCAGTCTGTTTCTGGCAGTTGTGTGGGTTATTCTTCCAACTTGGGCCATTCTTTGCACAACTATATATTCCTGATAGTGTGTATACAGCAGTATTTGCAGTAACAATGTTTTCATGTGGCAGCATTGTTGAACATATTTTCAACTAAAATCACTTTACTGCTGAGGCATTCCATGGATGCAAGCATGTTAGTACAGTGCAAAATTCTAAACTGTTTCTGTACAGTGCATTACATATGTGCTTTCTGTTTTTGCAGCTACTACGTTGGCATGTGTGGTGATGGTGCAAATGACTGCAGTGTAAGTTGTATCTGTATTATTTTTTCTTGTGACCTGTTTTGTAATTTTTGGAATTAAGTTTAATGCATGTTTTTTTACAGAAACTTGGAAAGTGATTATGTATGCTGTTTTTCATAAATATATGATGTGTATAATTTGGCAGGCATTGAAGAGAGCTCATAGTGGTATATCTCTTTCCGAACTTGAAGCTTCTGTGGCATCTCCCTTCACTTCTAAGACACCCAATATCTCCTGTGTACCAAACCTCATCAGGTAAGGTTTTTAATGATAACAGTGTATTATTAAGACATATATAGTACAGGCAGCTGTTTTCATAGTTTAACAGTAACTCAGAGGAAAAGGTGGGAAGCTAAGCTTAGCCTTTTTGCTACATATTTCAATTCATTTGTCCATATAAAGTTGATCTTACCTCTAGTATAACATGCATGAGATCTGTATGACATGGTTATTCTTTTTGCAGATGTATGCATCTGCCACCTCCTTGCATATTCAGTTCTTTTCCATTGTGATACAGTATTTGTAAATCCATTGTCATTTATCTTGAGTATTTGGCTTGTATTAACAGTCCACTTTTTCCATAAAAATAAAGATTTCTCAGATGTATCCTCCTTTTTCATAGTGCAGAGTTAACTGCAAGCATTAAATTCCACTTCATGGTGTGCACTCCAAATGAGACTTCTGTTTGGGCTTTGCCTTCAATGTGAAGAAGTGTTCTTTCTGTAAGAAATTTAATCCAGACATGATGAAAATATCAAATTTATTCAGTATTTTTCTTTTGGGAAAATTGGTATACGAAAAAGGGAGCTGTTTGTCACCAGTCATATTTTTATTAGCTTCGTCTGAGATAAACTTCAAACATTTAATAGATAAGATGCCTGAGAACCAGCAGTTAAGTCCTTGGTATGTAAGCAAAAAAGACATCATGATGAAAAGTGAAAAATTTGCTTCAAGATGTTTGAGCAATTGTGGGTATTCCAGGAAACTTGGCACTAATAAATCTGTAAAGAACCACTTGAACTCTATGCTGCAAGCACAATCAGTGAACCTTGAGAATGTTGTCTTTGCATTGCAACTTCACTCCCCAATCTAGTGCATTTTGTTTTAGTACCAACCCTTGTATGATTACATCCTTTTGTTCCCCTCCTCAGCCCTTCTGTGATTACATCCATTTGTTCCCCTTCTCAGGATGAGAATCAAGCACAGGAGACCAGTCAGTCATCAGGTTTTTTGGGGATAACCTAATGACCCCGACCCTAGTGGTTAATTTTCTTTGATCTATAAGAGATGTATCATTACACATGGATTAGTAGGGGCAAATGCATGTCCCTGGTTCCATGTTACACATCATTCTTCTAGCCTGTTTTTATGAGAACCGATGATGCAGCAAGCCAAACTGCCTCTCCTTTCATGAGATGGGCAAAATAACAGCTGCTCACACCAAACCTTCCCCTGTCCAGCTCTTCCAGTGTGAACAAGCTACTAACTGAATTCAGGTTGAATGGGTCATAGTCAGTCTGCCATGGAGTTTGATCCCTTCTGAGTTCTTTCCATCTATCTGGTGAAGCAGTCTCCAAATCTTTGGTTAGTTTGGTCCCATTCTGGACTAATCCAGCTGGTGCTGTACTATTTATATTTTTCAGCAGATGCCATTATCATCTGTAGACATTACATCTCCCACATAGCTGCCTATCGCCAATGTGCCTTCAGCAGAAACACTGTTGTCAACAAAGAAGCATTACATTTAAGGACTCTTCTTTTCAGATCCATAGTCATTTAAGTTATTAGTGATTGTTGAGAGGTTGCAGATCTCGTATTGCCACTTATAGAACAGCACCCATTTAACTCGCAGTGCATTGGGGTGCCAGAGAGTATCTGTGACAGTTATCTGCCATAAGCTTTCAGACCTTGCGTAACATTTCCTAGGCTGCCCTGAGATGTGAGTGATCAGATGTACAACCCATCTTTTATTGTGGATTGTTTACTTAAGCCATGCTGATGGCTTCAGGTTCAGCTGCAATTCTTGGCCCCATTGCTACCAGTGATGGACCTACAGCCATCATAGTTGCAGACAGCATAGTCAGAATCAAAAGAAGATAAGAAAATAACAGAAGAGGAGATGTTGTTCTTACCGCTGTTCCTCCTCCTTTTCCCCTCTGTGACTGAGGAAGAGGAGATGCATACAAAACAAATTTTATTTGCTAAGTTTGACCCCTTCCGTTATACACATGGATGAAGACCTGAAACCCAGACAGCAGCTTAGAAACGCAGATGACTAGGGATCAGTTAGCAGTCAAGGCAGTAGAGGAGCCAGTCATGGAAGGTAAGAGTGAGTGACCAGTCAATTGATTATTCTGGGGAGCTGGGGCATGATCTGTTGCAACTTGCAAAGGCTTGCTGTACCAGCAAGCAGAATAAGGGCTGAAGGTAAGTGCCATCCAAGCAGTTTGCACACTATAGTTATTAAATGGACATTTAAGAGGATGTGTGCATTGTTCAGTGAGCTTGGTAGTACCTCTCCACAAAGCTGAAGTGAGAGTAGAGGAAATTAAATCAGGCAGAATACCCTGATGGCCCCTGTCCTGAACCTTGGAGATGGTTGACAGCCAACTGGGAGAAAAAGCCAGAATAAAAAAAAATGTAAGTTTATTTTGGGGGGGGGGGGTTAGTGATAGAATTCCACTCCATCCAAGGTAAGAACATCTCTCTCTCTTGCCACGTACCAACATCATCTTATAACTTAGAACTAATTCATTGCATACCTTGTCTGATCAAAACAATCCTTCCTCTGCAAAGTTTGTCTCTCTGGTGCACTGAACTGTGGAATGGCCAGCCAAGGAATGGGAAAACACCCCCAAAGAGTTGGTGGAGGGCCAAGAAATGACTTCCTGGATAAGTTGCCCTCTGGATGACTCCTGATATAGCATTCCATCTGGTTGGCATCACCCGGAAACCATTTTACCATTTCTCCAAAGAGACTAGAAAATTTAGTCTGTAATGCAGGATTTCTTCAGCTTTTCCAAAACCCATCAGTGGATAAATTACACTGCCATATTCTGAGCATCCAGTCAAAGTCACAGTTCCTTAACTCCACTCCTTATGACAGAGATTCCAGTGAATTGGAAGGTCTAAGTAAGCATATATTCAGGAGAGCTATAATGCTACCTTAATCTGTCAGAAGTATTGACCAAACAATCAAGTTTAAAAGGTCCTGTTAGATAAGGTTTCCAAAAACTGTAAAGTTCACCTACTTCCTGAGGTATGTTGCAGTTAATTATGACAGCTAGAAAGGCAACATCTCCTCCACTCAGATCCCCATATAATCCTGATGTGATGCACCAAGCAGGTCAGCTATGGCAGGCTTTTGTACTTGATGCCATGTCACTTCAAGTTTGGGATCATGAGATCATCCCTTTTGAGTTCTTTTGAATTAGAAGTTGTAGCATAATTTTACTGGAATTTGATCTCATAAAACCTGATGATTATATTTATTTTTCTCGGTTAAGTCCAATGATCAAATGGTGGAAGTTGAAAAAGGATGACTATAATGTGGGAGTTCGGGGAAGAGTTGAGACAGGCACTGGGTAGAAGTGAAGAGTTACAGATAGCTGGGCAGCCGCAGCAGAGGTAGTAAGGGAGACAGCTAGAAAAGTGCTTGATGTGACATCTGGACAGAGGAAGGAGGACAAGGAGACCTGGTGGTGGAATTAGGAAGTACAGGAGAGTATACAGAGGAAGAGTTTGGCAAAGAAGTGAGATTGTCAGAGAGATGAAGAAAGACAGGAGTGCAAGGAGATGAAGTGTATGGTGAAGAGAGAGGAGGCGAAGGGTAAGGCATTTGGCGAGTTGTATGAAAGGTTGGACACTTAAAAAGAACTTGTACCAAATGGCTAGACGGGGGACCGAGCTGGGAAAGATGTGCAGCAGGTTAGGGTAATAAAGGATAACAAGCAGATAGAAAGAGTACTTTGAGGGGCTGATGAATGAAGAGAATGAGAGACAGAGAGAGAAGGTTGGACGATGTGGCGACAGTGAAACAGGAAGTGCAACAGATTAGCAAGGAGGAAGTAAGGACAGCTGTGAAGCAGATGGAGAATGGAAAGGCAGCTGGTCCAGATGACAAACCTGTGGAAGCATGGAGATATTTAGGAGAGATGGCAGTGGGGTTTTTAACCAGATTGTTTAACGAAATCATGGAAAGTGAGAGGATGCTTGAGGAGTAGAAAAGTGTATTGATATTGATTTTCAAGAATAAGGGTGATGTGCAGAGCTGTAGTAACTACAGAGACCTGTAGTAACTACAGAGAGATAAGATTGATCAGCCACAGCATGAACTTTTGGGAAAGAATAGTGGAAGATGGTTTACTATTAGAATTCTGAAACCACTTTGGTCGACCGGTATTTGGTTGAAAGCCAGTTTTCAAGTGGGCAGAATGCTGAACCAAAATACATCGACTACACTACAGCGAATAGGTAGTGTAGTTTGAGTATTTGAGTTCGGCATTGTGCAGGGAGATCGCGGTTCAGTGAGGAATAGGGAATTAGCCCATTTTCTCACTGTAGTGCGATCTCGGAGTTGGCATATTTAATTTGCAGGGTGTGTGCTGCAGCCCCCCCCCCCCCTGCAAAATAGTACAATTAACATACTGTTGACTGTAGAGTCTAACGGTACGTTAATGTACATAGCATGAGCCTCCTACTATGTCGAATACACAGAACTACGGATGTCAGTGTATTAATTTTCGCCTTGGTTGCTGTTTCAGAATTCCGAATTCAGCATTTCGGATTGACATTTTGACCGGTCGACCGATGCAGTTTTGGAATTTTAATAGTAAACCGTGGAAGCTAGGTTAAGAAAGGAGGTGATGATTAGTGAACAGCAATACGGTTTCATGCTAGGAAAGAGCACTACAGATGCGATGTTTGCTCTGAGAGTGTTGATGGAGAAGTAAAGACAAGGTCAGAAGGAGTTGCTTTGTGTCTTTATGGACTTGGAGAAAGCATATGACAGGGTGCCTAGAGAGGAGTTGTGGTATTGTATGAGGAAGTCGGGAGTGGCAGAGAAGTTTATAACAGTGGTACAGGAAATGTACAAGGACGGTGTGACAGAGATCTGCAGTAGGAGTGATGAATGCATTCAAGGTGGAGGTGGGATTACATCAAGGATCATTTTTTTGCCTTTTCTTATTTGCAATGGTGATGGACAGGTTGACCGATGAGATCAGACAGGAGTCCCCGTGGACTATGATGTTTACGAATGACATTGTGATCTGTAGTGAGAGTAGGGAACAGGTTGAGGAGACCGTGGAGAGATGGAGATATGCTCTAGAGAAGAGAGGAATAAAGGTCAGCAGGACTAAGACAGAATATGTGTGTGTGAATGAGAGGAAGGGCAGAGGAATGGTGAGGATGTAGGGAGTAGAGTTGCCGAAGATGGATGAGTTTAAATACTTGCAATCAGCAGTTCAGGGTAATGATGATGTGGAAGAGAGATGAAGAAGAGAGTGCAGGCAGGGTAGAGTGGGTGGAGAAGAGTGTCAGGAGTGATTTGTGACAGACAGGTTCCAGTAAGAGTGAAAGGGAAGGTCTATAAGATGATAGTGAGACCAGCTATGTTATATAGGTTGGAGATGGTAGCACTGAAGAAAAGACAAGAGTCAGAGCTGGAGGTGGCAGAGTTAAAGATGTTAAGATTTGCATTGAGTGTGACGAGGATGGACAGGATTAGAAGTGAGTATATTAGAGGGGCAGCTCAGTTTGGATGGTTTGGAGACAAAGCCAGAAAGCTGAGATTGAGTTGGTTTGGACATATGTTGAAGAGGGGGATGCTAGATATATTGGCAGAAGGATGCTAAGGATGGAGCTGCCAGGTAAGAAGAAAAGGGAAGGCCTAAGATCAGGATCTGATGTCTTCTTCATTCCTCCTCAACATAAGGGCTCTGATCCGATGCTCTGATCCAGCTTGGCCAACATTCCTCAGACTTGGATCCCACTCTCAAGCTCCCGCCTATTACCCACAATGCACCACATCCACCCAAGCACCTCAGATCTTGTTTGCTGCTTCAGTGTCCAGATGTGTCTCTCTGAACTCACGAGCATATTCTCTTCTCTGGGAAGTTAGATTATTGTTGTGGTTGCAAGTGCTCTCTCTTCTAACTCTTATTTCTCGTGTGTGTGTGTGTGTGTGTGTGTGTGTGTGTGTGTGTGTGTGTGTAAGCTTCTGTCGTTCTTCTTTCTCTAGCTGTAACAAAAAAAAGATTGTTAAAATTGAAGTTAAAGGTTTAAGTTAAAGCCTTTTGATATCATTTCTGTTTTTTTCTGTAATGTTTAGTCTTAGTTATTTTCTAGGTAATTTACCTTAACTGTCTATTATTTTTGTAGGCTCTGTCTGTGTGTCAGACAAACCTTCACCCAGCTTTAAACGTTGCACTTCCTGTGAGCACAAAATTCCCAACCAGAATGCCCACAAGGAGTGTGTATATTGTTTAGGGGCAGACCACTTAAAAGCAGATTGTTCTGTTTGTGCCTCTTTTAATCATCGAGCACTAGCAGATAGACAGAACAAACTGATTCTGAGGAGTCATCTTCCTTCTTCGGCTCTAGAGGCTCAGACCCCTTCCTTGGCTTCCACTTCATCCTCTTCCACTAAAGAGGTCTCTCTCTGTCTCCCTGAGACCTTCTAGAGCCTAAACCCAAATTGAAGAAAACTTCGGCTCTGACCACTTTGGATCCGAAGAAAGTGCCTACCCCATTCATATCTGCTAGCATCTTCGGATCCAGGGTAAGTTATTTCACTTTCTTCACCTCCACTGTCTGCTCCAGTGTCGGGATCCAAGAGCTTCATCCAATCCCCGGTGCTTTCCGTCAAATTTAAGCACTCCTGACCACCCTCATCACCTTTGTCCAGCTCCTCTATAACCTAGTATGAGGCAGCTATGGGCAGGATGAAGAGGAGATTCCTGAAGACCCAGATCCAGATGGGGATAGTCTATGCTCCATCCACTGTCTGATCTGTGAGCAACCCAACCCATACCATCAGGACTCCTCCTCCAGTCTGGCCTTTATTTTCTGAGTTGCAAGATTCGGGACTCCCATGCATGTTGGGATTGGTGCAAGAGAAGCTCCCTTCCTCAATGCCAATGTTACTTTTGATTAGCTCTGTTCTGATTCTGTCGGAGCAGAGCGAGTCTTTGGGCAGTGGCATCGGTGCTGGCTCTGGGGGATTGGGGTCAGCTCCATCTTTGTTAGAGCCATCTCTTCCTCTAGGTGCCTCGGCACTTGACAGCTCGGGTCTGATCCCTTCTGGAGGCCACAGATCCGGTGCGAATGCTAGCTGTTTTCCCTCTGTGGCTTCAGCTTTGGGGGAGATGGAGAGGACCTCCCTGAGCCTGTTGGCTTTTCAGGTAGTGGAGAGAGTTTTCTCCCAGGTGGGAGATCTGTCACCACAGGTGCCGCAGTCCACCCCTGTACCCCATCGGGTCAGGGCCTTGAGCCCCTCATCCTGCCATGAGTCAACCCATCCCAAGCAGCCTCCAAAATCTCCCTGCCCAGGAGGGATCCCCTTCTTCTGACACTTCCCCAGAGTGCCCTAACCAAAGACACTGACTTCGATGAGGGGGAAGGATCCCCCCCGATCCCCACCGAAGGACATCTGCTTTGGGGACATTCTAGAAATCCTGAAATAGAAAGGTGGGTGGTCTGTCCAACCTCCTCCTTCTGAGGAGTCCGTGCTTTTGGAGGCATTTGGGGCGGGCCCATCTACGACTTGAGTGACCCCCGGAGGATGACCTCGTTGATTTGGTTTCTTGCCAGGCGTGGAAGGAACCAGACACCATCGAGCCCATCCCCAAGCATCCTGATAGGTTCCTGTTACCTCCGGCAAGCAGAAAGCATTGGAAGAAAGGTCTTTTGGTTGATGCCATCGTGGTGGCGGTGGCCAGTAAGAAAGGGCTGACAGAAGAGATTGAAAATGTCCATCTGTTTAACAAGGAGTCTAGAGCATTGGACTGGATTGGAAAGCACGTAGCCACTTTTGCCCAGTGGTCGTTAAACTACCTAGCCCTTTTTACTTGTGTACAGAGAGACCTGATCAAGGAACTTTCAGTCTCTCCCTCTCTCTGTCTCTCTCTCTCTCTCTCTGAGTCCATGCCTGCGGAGGAATTTAAGAAAGTTTCTCCCAAGCTGACCACTGTATCTTCAGTCACCAACTCCTAGATGAGGTTAATCTCCTATGCAGTGGAAGGCACCTCACAAGCAGCTGGTTCAGGCCTTTCACTAAAGAGACATGCCTGAATGAGGCTATGTGATTTTGCGGAGCCCTTTAAGGTGTCCTTTGTGAATGTCCTCTATGACAACTCATAGGTTGATACTAGGCTATCTGCCTTAGGGCATTTACAAGCCTAACCAGAGTGTGTTTGGCTTTCACCACCCTTCTTAGATTAGTTGACTGTGCCTCTGTATAGTAGGTCACAGAAGATAGCCCATTTAAGGTTAGTTTACCGTGCTTCTGTCTAGCAGTGACACAGAAGAGATCCCAGGGGTAAATTTACGATCTCCCATCCAGACATCAAGATTCTTCTTGAAGAGGGTCATTGAGGGGCTCTGTCTGACATGGATTGGGATGTGAGGGGAGCCTCTGGGATATGAATCTGTCCCTCCAGCATGTTCTATTTATTTCTGTGCTGAGGTTTAAGTCACTGGAGCGTGTAGTTCTGATGGATTTGGATTTCTTGAGGTGGAGCATGTCCATTAATTCTGGATTGGACATGGCTTTATACGTCAGGCACAGATCGCCTCTGAGTAGGTGGTAAGCAACTGAGTAGAGCTGGAATTTCTTTAGCCTAACTGCGTAGGGCATCTGTTTGAGTCCCTTGATCCTCTTGGTGAGGTACTTTTGGGGTCTTTCTAGTTGTAGCAGGTGTCGGGTAAGGTACATCCCAAATGGGGCATTGTATTCAATTATGGGCCTGATGAGTGATGAGTAGAGGGGCACAATGACCTCTCTTGATCTAGATGTGAACCCCTTCGTGATAAGGTGGGCTATGTAGAATGTCTTTCTAACCACTTTGGCAATGTGATTGTCAAAGGAGAGATTGCAATCTACTTGGGTCCCCAAATCCCTAATTACTTCTTCCATACTTAATGGATTACCACCTATGTGGTAATTTGTGGGCACTTTGGTTTTCCCAAAGGGGATGACTATGCACTTTTTGGCATTTAGCTTTAGGCCATGGCTCTGGCACCAGTTATCTGTCTCTGTGAGACCTTTTTGGAGGATGCTTGTGTCAGCCGGCGAGTCAATTATGGCCCCCAGTTTGCAGTCATCTGCAATCTTTGTCAGCCATAGTCCTCCTGTGTTAGCCTGTACCTCCGAGAAATATATACCGAACAAGAGAGGTCCCAGGACTATGCCTTGTGGGATGCCACTTGTAACTGGTTTAGAGTCTGACATGGCACCTGCAATTCTGACCATGTGGGTTCTATCCCTAAGCCAGTTTGCAACCAGTCTTGTGACATAGGGGTTGATATTTAAGCTGGTGAGCTTATTTATAATGCCCGAGTGGGGTATTGTGTCGAAGGCTTTTGCAAGGTCAAGGTAGGCTGTGTGGACTACCTTCCCTTCGTCTATGGCCTTGGTGACTGTTTCAAAGAAATTGACCAGGTTCAAGAGGCAAGATCTGCCCTTAACAAAGCTGAATTGGGTAGGATCCAGTGTTTGGAGGTTCCCAATGTCTTTGTTTATGAGTTCCATGATGATACGCTCCATAGCTTTGCAGACCAGGCTAGTTAGGCTTATAGGGCAATAGTTTCCGGGGTCCGTTGTGGCACCACCTTTATGGAGTGGGACCACTGTTGCAGTACGCCATTCTTTGGGTACATATCCTGTTGAAAGGATGAGACAGAACAGTGATTTTAAGTGAGGGTTCAGTTCTTCTTGGAGCTCGTGTAAAATGCAGCCCAGGACACCGTCCGGTCCCATTGATGCTGTGGTTTTTGCTTTGGAGAGGGCAGCTCTCACCTGTGCATCTGTGATGTCAGGGAGGCTACACTCTGTTGGGATAGTCATTTGCTCATTTAGGGGGAAGACGTTTGCACTGAACCTGTCTGCCAGGATGTTGGCAATGTCTGTGTGTTCAGACTCTTCTCTCTTTGGGCCATCAGTTCAAGATGCTCTCAACCACAGACCCTTTCTGCTGTAGGAATCAAATTCTGTATGTGCTAGAGGTCCTTCTCCAGGAACTAATGTTTAAGCAAGAAAATGTAGTTTCATAAATCCCAAGGGCCTTTCCAGGATCTGTGCAGGAACCCTCCTCTAGAGGCAGAGGAGGAGGGTTTAATGGTAGGCGCTGCCCTAAAGGCAGAGGGGGTCTGCAAAACCAGGGCTGTAGAGAAATCTTTTTCAACAAGCCCTATCAGCATTTCTGAAGTGCTGCCCATCCCTGGAGGCATTTGGGGTCGACTAGCTTTGCTGTCACAAGGGTGGACTCACTGGACTCTAAACCTCTGGGTGCTAAGCTTAATGTCCAGAGGCTACTACATTCCCCCCCCCCAAGTTCCAAAAACCTCCCCGACATGCCACCCAGTCACAGTGGGCAGGCAGCACAAGAGATTCAGCAACTGCTGCAAAAAGAGTCATCCAAGAGGATTTGGAACCTGCTCTTGCTTCTTTTTGGTGCTGAAAAAGATAAGGGGACCTAAGATCCATTCTGGATCTAAGCAAGTTAAACAAGTATGTAAAGAAGTCGAGGTTCTGAATGGTTACTGTTCAGTTCATTCTGCCATTGTTGCACAAGGACAACTGGATGTGCTCAATAATGTCAAGGATGCATACTATCACATCAAAATAGACAGGCACTCCAGGAGATGCCTGTGCTTTTGGCTGGGAGCCAGTCATTTCCAGTTCAGGGCACTGCCCTTTAGGCTCAGCACAGCCCCCCCCCCCTCGGGTGATCAAATGCGTGGCAGTGGTAGCAGCTCACATGAGGCTCAAAGGATTACGGATGTTTCCATACCTAGATGATTGGCTCCTTACCGCTTCCATGAGGCGTCAGCTCATCCAAGCAAGAGATTACTTAATCCAGCTTTCACATTCCTGGGGCATCATGATAAACCTAAACAAGTCCAATTTCAATCCTGTGCAGAACCTGGAATTCATAGGGACACAGCTAAAGAGGAGGGCTCAAGTAACTTCTCTCCCCTTACACCATGTAACAACACTGAGAAATCAAGTCCGGGATTTGTTATCCCACCAGGCCCTCCTGTGCGGTTGGTCTTACAAGTGCTAGGGTCCATGTCAGCAGCAATCCTGTTAGTCCCTCTAGCAAATTTGTTTAGGAGGGTTCTCCATTGGACATTGGCGGCACCATGGTCCATTCTCTGTCACCGGCTTTCCCTTCCCATTAGATTAACACCGATTTCCAACTGTCATCTCAGTTGGTGGATTCAATTGGACATTCTCCTTCTAGGCAGGCCCTTCTTAACTAACTTCCAATGGCTACAGTGACCACGATCGCCTCCCAGTTCAGGTGGCAGGGGGGCATTACAATGGGAAGATAATCCAAGACACGTGATCCCCTATCGAGACCAAGTTGCACATCAGAGACCTAGAGATGTGGGCAGTTCTCATAATGTTACAAGCCTTTCAGGATGCTCCCCCCTTGGGGATTATTGCATTCACACCTGCAACATGTCTGTTGTTTGGTACATCAACAAGCAAGAAGTAACCCATTCATACCCCTTGTGCAGAGAGGCCATGAAGGTTTGGGAACGGGCGATGTCTTTAGTTGTAATGCACATTCCAGGGAAAACCAGCAACTTGGCGGACAGACTTAGCAGATCAATCCTGGTTCCACACAAATGGTACCTCAGTTAGTCAGTGATGAACATGATCTTTAATTGTTGGGGTCAACCTTGCTGCGATCTTTTTGCCTCTCCCCTCAACAACAAATGCAGCAAGTTCTTTGCTCTGATGCCCCCTCCAGGAGAGTCCCCAAGGGATGTACTGGTCCACAGTTGGCCCCCATGTCTCCTGTATGCTTTCCCTCCTCTCCCTCTGATCGCAAAGTTCCTTCAGAAGGCAAGAAGGCTGAAGAGTTAATTTATCCTCCTTGCCACTTTTGGCCTCATCAGGTCTGGTGTCCCTTCCTCTGGTCTCCTCTGAAATATTCTCCATGGATTCTGGAGCCAAAAAGAGGACCTCCTCCTCTCATCCTTCAGGGATGCAGCATCTGAATCTTTGTGCCCTCAAACTGCTTGGTTTCTCCACTTCCAAATCTAAGTGGTCCAGGCTTGCTTCCTCAGTCAAAATTCTTCTAACCTCGCAAAAGGCTTCTGCTAAGAAAGTCTACTCCAGTAAATGGAAAATGTTTGCCATTCAAGCTACAAACAGAGATATTGACCCCTTTTTGGCACCACTATCTGATATTTTACTCTTCCTTAGTACCCTTTTTAAAGAAGAAGCTAGCTTTTCTACCATCAAGCTTCATTTAGCTACTATTTCTAATTTTCATTACTCAACCTCGTTCTCTCTTCACTTTTAGATTATGCAAATCCTTTATGAAAGACATTTTTCTGTTAAGGCCTCCTATTAAAGACCCTTCCCCACCTTGGGATCTCACTGTCATGATCCAGGCTTCGAATCAGCTGCCACTTGCAATATGAAATTTTTGTCATGAAAGACATCTTTTTGGTAGCTATAACTTCGGCCAAGAGAATTTATGAGCTGCAAGCCTCGTCTTCAACACCTCTTTACATAATTTTTCATAAGGATAGGGTTTCTGTATGTACTAACCCTTCCTTTATGCCTAAAGTAGCCACAGAAAACAACATCAGTCAGTCCATTCATTTACCAGTGTTTTTACCCTGATTTTGTAACAAAGGAGAATGTGTTTCACCTTCTTGACATTCACAGACAACTACGTTTCTCTCTGTACAGGACTAAACAGCACAGTAAGTCTGACCAATTGTTCATAGCTTTCTTTGCTAACAGAGCTGGTCAAGCAGTTTTTAATATTACCTTAACTAGATGGATAACTAGCTGCATTTCCTTCATTTATTCAGAAAAAGGTGGTGCTGCGGTAGCGTTGTCGCCTCACAGTTAGACGTTGCCCGTTCGATTCTCAGAGCATCTTCTGTGTGGCGACATGCGTGAATGGACGTTCCTTCATTGAAGGTTGTGCGTTAGGCCCGGCAAGCCAGCACGTAAAACTCTACTGCCAATCATTAGCGGACCAGAGTTCCGCTGTGGCGATCCCTAACTGGGAAAAGCCGAAAGACACAAACAAACTCAGAAAAAGGCCTATAATTGCCTCGTCCTCCCAGGGCACACTCCATTAGGACTATGGCTGCTTCTTCCACCTTCTCATCTAGATCTTTCATTGATGATATTTGTGCAGCAGCGACACAGTCCAGCAGTCATACCTTTGTAACCCATTACAAGTTAGATGTAGTTTCTGGGAACAGGGCTTCATTTCACTCAATGGTGCTCCGTCATATTCTTCCATGAGGGCCACCAGGAGATTCCGTATCTGGGGACTCTGACCCTATAGTGAGGAAGAACTAAGAAGACAACATCAAATTAAAATGTTATGGCTTACCGTAAGTTGGTATCTGTGTTGTCTATCTTCATTCCTCCTCACTTTCCCACCCAGCCACCCCCCTGCCCCTTTCTTCTAGAGGGTGATGGAACATGAAAGGACGCATGGGTTCCATGTCTGAGCCTTCTCAGACGTTCCTTTGCTGTCTGAATGTTGAATGTATGGGGTCAGCAAACTCAGTCTGAGGTGCTTGGGTGGATGTGGTGCATTTTGGGTAAGAGGGAGGAGCTCAAGAGTCTGATTCAAGTCTGAGAAATGTGGCTGAGCCTGATCCAAAGGTCAGATCTGAGACCCTATTGTGAAGAGCAATAAAGACAGACAAAACAGATACCAAGTTATGGTAAGACATAACATTTTATTTATGGATGTGGTGAGAGAGGATATTCAGGTGGTTGGTGTGATAGAGCAAGATGCTGAAGACAGGAAGAAATGGAAAGAGATGATCTGCTGTGTTGACCCCTAATGGGAGCAGCCAAAAGAAAAGAAGAGGTTAAGGTCGTATATATTCATAAGAGAATGTACAAAGGTAGTTCCCAGTCTGTGGATTTATGAACGAGCAAGGGGAGGCAGTGTTTTATGGTATCAAGCCTAAGTAAAAAATAAAATATAGTCTGTTTCCTTTTCCTTGTTTTTCAAATTGTTTAGACATTCTTAGTGTTTTCTGGAGTTTTTTTTCTTGGTTGTTTAAGTGAAAGTGATCAATTTTCTGAAGCTGTAGTATGTTGTATAATGGAATGTTTCCAGAAACAACTTAAGAATTAACTTGCGTGTTTATCAGAGCTGAGTGTATGTGTGTGTGTTCTGAGCATTATGCATTATGCCTGAACAATGTAAAGCAATGGGAAAAAAATTAGAAAGTTAAAAAATACTGTTCATTGTGACCAAAATGGAGGAGGAAACATTAAGTGAAATATTTAGGCACCATTGTAATGATGGTACTGCAGCACTGTGTCAGTGTGCTTCTGCCTCTACTTGGACAAAGTAAGGGTATAATTAAAAGTAAGAAATGAGGAATAGTAGTAATTCTTGTGAGTCTGATTATTAGACATTTGCTGAAATGTTGGTTACAGTGTATCCTTGTTTTGTGGGGGGGTTTTCTTGGAAAGTAGCTTAACAGAAGGAGACAGTGTGCTATCCTCCTTTAGTCCTCTTTCTGATGAAAGTGATTATGAAAATGAGACAGAAGAAGGGCTGAATGATGAAGATGATATGTATCCCTTACCTTGGAAAGACATTTCTTTTTTTATATAATTAATAGCAGTACAGTTTCTTGAGCAGCGAGCTTAAAGTCTTTTTAAAAAAGACTGTTTTATTTGGTTATTAAGACTTGTGTCTACATCATCCTCCACTTCATTCATATTCATTCATCAGCCTCCCCTTTGATAAATATATTCAGGCTTTAGGAATAAACATTTTAAACGCCTTTGGTTAACCTTTTCATTGCAAAAAAATTGCCCTGTTTCCTGTGATTCCATATACTGATATCAGATCAGGCTGTATGGATATTAGGCATTGAATCTGTTGTTGGTTGTGGTTGTAGGTCACAGTAATGTGATTGATCAAGCTAGTTTCATATTGAAAAGCATGCCTTGGAAAATGAAGGGAAAAAAATCATGTATGACTTAATCAGGTATTCACTCTCATTGATCTACAGGGCTGTGGAAAAGCTGGAACCTATCCTAGCACTCCATGGGCACTGGCATAGAAAATCATGCTGAGTGGGGACAACAGCCCATCACTGGATGCACAGAAACACTCAGCCTCATACATTATATACACACACACACACACACATGGACAATTGTTCACCTGTGGCAAGTCCTTGAGAATGTGGCACCCGGCAGAAACCTGCATGGTTACAGGGAGTGCAGAGTCCATTTGACACCCTAGTAGAAGTACATAGTGCTTCTAAAATTTCTCTACATTTTATGAGTTCTGCCTTTCGTGCAGGCTGTTATGCTTTTAATTCTGCAACTTACAGTCTTAAGACTGGTTATGCTGTCCATACAACATACATTGACCTGGCAAGACATTTGACATTATCCCCTATGTTAGCACAGTTAATAAACTAAATGCATTAAAAACAGATTCCTAAGTGATATGCTAGATTAGTAAAGAAAGAATCCAGACAGTGCAGGTGTCAGATGCCTCATCAGAGAGTATGAAGGTGACAAGTGTCATTCCACGGGGCTCATTGCTGGGACCTCTTCTGTTAGGCATCTTCTTTTCTGATCTCCAGACTATGAACCAAGAGCTCTGGCTAACTAAGTTTCCAGATGACTGCAAAACAGAAGTCATTGTCAAGGTTCCAGTTAAGAAGATAACTGGCTTAAAAAACTTAAGCTACCAAGAAAGGCTGGAAACACTGTCCATTTGTTCAGTATATTGTGGACTCCGGAGTGGAGAGCTATGCTTTCTCTTCTGTGCCGTTATGGACCCAGTAGTCCTTGATTTCTTGTATATTCTCAAATCAAATAGTCTTACTGTTACCAGAACCAGAGATGTAAATCTTCACCAGCAGATAAACTACCAGTGCTGCAAGACTCTGTTGCCTTGAATTTCTTATGATTCCTATATTATTCTTCTTGTATTAGAAAGGCTTAAAGGAAGCCTCATAGAAGAACCTGCCTGTTTCTCAGGGGGGCTGTTTTTTGATGTTGAACTTTATGCCATGAGCAGATTTGAAGGCATAAGGGAGAAGTAAAATAATATTTTTCAAACTCGTTTTTATGTAGCCTCTGCACCCCCCCCCCCCCCCCCACACACACACACACACACACACACACACACACTTCTGCTAGAGGAAGAAGATCAGTTCCTTTTTTTTTTAATAAGAAAACTTTTGGTCAGCTGTCTTTCTTTAATACTCAGTTGTTTCAAGACGGACCTTTTGGGGGAAAAATTGAATGCGGTCAGGAGTGCAGCTGGGAGAATGACCAACATTTTTATGGTCCATCTCTTCCTCCGACAGAGATCCTACTAGCAGGTAACTTCTTGGCATCCTTGCCCTGGGGTGAGGTAGGAGAGGGTATCTCTGCTTCTTTCTGTCTCAGTTAAAAAGGTGGTAGATGAGACAGGATAGTAAAATTCTGGCTGAGATGGAGAAGTTTGTCTGTAGATCTTTCTTTGAAGGAGAAAAGTATGCTAAAATATAATTGAAAATAAAATAATTGTTACCACACCAAATTCTCACATTATTTTAAGGGCATCAACCCCCCCCCCCCCACTTTCCAGAAATCAATGCTGCATCCAAAATTCATAGGAGTCCCACCTCCCTTCAATGGATGAGCTGGTTTTTGTTCCCAAGAATAATGTATAGAGAAGACATATATAGAGAACTGTGAAACAAAGGAAGAGGAATTGAAAGGCCACCCAAAAAAGAAGAAATAGATACATTTTGGAGAAATGTCTGTGAAGATCCCATGGAACATAACAAAGATGCTATTAAATGGATAGAAGTAGTAACAGAAAGAATAAGAAGTTTAAAGGTACAGATATGAAATGGGATGAAGTAACGGCCAGAGAGATTGTGATAAAGTTAAGAAAAGCCTCCAATTGGAAAACCCCAGGCACCTAAAGTAGACACCAACCTGGTTAACAACAGGAAAAACAATGCTACTTAAGAGTGAACCTGCAAGTTATCCTAAAAATTATAGACCAATAACTTGCCTTCCAACGACGTATAAACTAATCAATGGAATTGATGCCAACGGAGTTTATAGTCATTTAGAAGAAAATTCAATCATGGCAATAGAACAAAAGGGTAGTAAAAAAAAAACATATGGAACAAAGGATCATCTGTTGCTAAATAAAGTTATAATGGAGAACTGTAAAAAGGGGAAGAATCTAAGTATGGCATGGATTGACTACAGAAAAGCATTTGATAGTATTCCACATTCATGGATAAAAGAGTGCTTAAAAATGTATAAGATAAACCATACACTGATCAACTACATTACAGTGACCATGAAACAGTGACAGACCACTTTGCAATTAAGCTATGATAAAGGACAAATTGTTATTCCAGGGATAAAATTTCAAAGGGGAGATATTCCAGGGTGACTCCCTGTCACTGCTGCTATTCTGTCTTGCCCTTAACCCATTAAGTTGTCTACTTAACAGATTAGGCCATGGCTATAATTTGGCTCCTAGAAAACAGCAAAGTGTAAAGACCTCTCATCTTCTCTTTGTCGATGATTTAAAATATACAGCTCATCAGATGAGATACTGAAAGCACAACTGCAAGTAGTCAGAACTTTTTCAGATGATATAAGAATGTCATTTGTTCTTGATAAATGTGCAAAAGCAACCTTTAAAGCAGAAAAAAATTGCAGCACCAAGAAAACATCAGTTTAGGACAAGAATGTGATATAAAAGAACTTGTGCAAGAGGGAGTGTATAAATATTTGGAAGAAAGATACCCAGATAGTTCCATTAGTAATAGGAGCAACGGGTCTTATAAAAAAGAATCTACAGTCGTATTTAGATATGTTACCAATACATGTAACTCCATACGAATTGTAGGAGAAGTTATTACTGGGCACATTTCAGGTGCTGCGAAGAGCACTTTTGGCTGACATTATAGATTGAAGCAATACTAATTTCATGAACCTTAATCATATTTCATCTTAGGAATGGGGACCATTCCCATCATGGTATTAGAAACCCAGAAGATTTGCTGAAATTAAAAATTGTAAAATAGATATTTAGTAAACCGGAGTAAATGTTTCAGTACACAGAAACAGCTCCATGGTATATATGACTGATAAAGCCCTAATACGGTATAGATGACCCAGGATTCATTAGTGACCTGACTGCTGGAGACACCAATAAGGGTAATTGTAAGAACCTCAACCATCATGAGGAAGGGAGGGGTGGGTTGCTGTCTGGTCTGCTACTGCTGCTCTCAGTTTAACTAGAGGAAGTGAAATGGTGTAGTTGCAAGAAGAACCATCTGAAGAGCTTAGTCAAATCAAGTATTGATATGTGCAGGTGCCAAAATCAGGCTGTATTGCACTGAGTATCATCAGCTTGAAATTGTGTTTCACAGTATATCATTGTGTGGCAGGGTCGGAAGAATAAAATATTCTCTCCCCTGTGACTGTCTGGATAATGGATCCTCTACTAATCAGTCTTTGTCTCTTCACATTGGTTTTCTTAATCAATAAATGGCACCACCAAGTTGGAGAATAGAGCCACCCCCCTTCCTAATTGGGTAATGATGGTTTCAGCAAACAGACCACCAGGCAATGAATGGACCAGTATGCTAGAATGGATGGGGATAGTGGTTGGAGTCACTGGAAGAAAAGACGTATAGGGAAAAAAAAGTTGTCAGCTCCATGACTTAATGATTTTGACATTGATTACAACACATTTGAGTCTGACGACTGGCCTTGGCATAAAAGCAACCAACCAGAACTGAATGGGAGTGTGTAACAGACTGAAGCTCACTTATCCCATGGATAGTGATTGTTGCATGTCCCACTACAGAAACACAATCTGAGAGATAGCCTAAGTCATGCACTCCAGTTATGAAAACAGTACTTTGGGGGGGGGGGGGTCTATATTACGCAATCAAAAAATAATTTCAGCAAATGGGATGTAATATCGAAATGCACTTCATTGAACTTGGTCTTGTGAGGCGCTGTGCCCCACCCCTCACTAATTACTTATACCGACTCTGAGATCGCACTATAGTGAGGAAAGGGCAAATTTTCCAATCTTCACTGTACCGCTATCTCACAATCAACAGCTCGATGAAGTGCATTTCGATATTAAATCCCATTTGCTGAAATTATTTTTCAATTACGTAATATAGACCCCTTTAGGGGGGCATATGCCCAGCTAAGGAGAGCACAGTAGTCATGCTTAGCAGATGTGTGGAATGTTGCATTTTCCTTGAGCAACATCACATATATTCTATACAATATAATCAATCAAACATTACATAACTTGTTTAATTCCTGCCCTCTCCTAAACCTCATCCCTCCTACAAAACATTTTTTTGCATGTATTGTTCCCACAATTTCCATTCTTTCTATATAATTTAATCCTATCCTTTTCTAAATGTACACTTCTTCAAGTGAGGTTGGTTTAGACTTTGAGTTCCAGTTTCTAGTAGTTTTTTGGCAGCCAACAGAACTAAACTAGACAAGTCATTACCATGTGTAAGCAATTCAGATCCTTTATCCCAGCTCAAAAGTAATAATTTCCTGTGTGACACACATTTGCTAGCCCAGTATTCCTGACAGAATACTCTGTAGGGAATTTTTAAAGTCTCCCAACTCATTACAGTCTGAGAATATATGCTCCCAGGTACCTCTTTCTTCCCCATTACACCTCCAGCATTTGCCGTATACCAGAGGAAAATTTCTTTAGAGTTTGCTTGGGGAATAAAAGTACAAACCCTACAAGCAAAAATCCTCAATTTTTTAGATTGTGTTGCATATTTGGGAGCCATACATATGTCCTGCCATTGTTTCTTTGTAAATTGCATAGCTAATCTGTATTACCAGTCTATTCTGACCTCCTCAGATTGATTCCTTTAGTTATTGTACAATATTTTATATCCCCTACTAGTTATCCTTTTTGTAACAGTCGCTTCTGCTTTAGATTCAACTAAAAACTCAACCAGACCTTTCTATTTGTCTGTACTTTAATATCAATCCTTGATACAGAGGGCAATCAGTAGTCTGCAGTCTAAATTCTTCTGGGTCTTTTCCCATTCTATTATCTTTCCCTCTCTAATTATTGTTCCCTATTCCTTGGTTCCTTTGCCAGATTCCTCCAGTAAATTCCAGACCCCTTCTTGCCTATTCTCTGTACCCCTAATTGCAGTCATCCCTATTGGCAGAATCTCCTTTCTCCATTCCATTGTTAACTTAGTTCTTAGTGTAATTCTGCTTCTTTATGGATATAATATCCTCTATGACTGTTATTCCCCTTTAAGGATCTGCATTTAAAATCCCAATCATTCCTTATTTCTTGACATAATCCCCCACTTTATCATCATTCCTTTCCATTTGAAGTATAGCTTTCTGCTTGTGTAATATATGAGCCTTAACTAAATAGCTCTAAAATATCTCTTCACAATCAGACAATCCTAAATGTCATTGTTCTACTGGAAGGATCATCTTATTTCACTTGACTCTTGTCCTCTTCCTCTCCCAGATAAAATCGTTCAACTCTTTACTAAGTTCTCTCTACAACTTTTCCTGTAGCTGATAAAATATGCCTGACCCATGTATAAAACTAAGGGGAATAAAAACATTTTACTCCTTGAATCTTGCTATCCATATCCATAGGCTAGAGCTTCCAGTTTCTTTGTTTTTGTATTTTTTGTTTAGTCTCTTCCCACATATCCTTAGCTGCTATAACAAAATCCTTTTAATCCATACTCCTAAACACTTCATTTTATCATGTCACCATAAATATGGGTATTGCTGAACCAATTCATGTGTGGGTACATAGTTTACAGCTATAGCCTTTGTTTTATCTTCTTTAATTTTATTTCATGAAAGAGGGGAAAAAAAACTAGAACGGTCTCAGAATGAATGCGCCACAACACTGACATATCCTTTTTTGGTTTTATCGGGTATAATAATTTTTAAATAAAGGCAACTTTTCTTGAATACCATACCAATTATATCCTTGAATTTCTGAGTCCCTTATTTTCTGTGCCAATTGTTCTAACTGTAATGCAAATAAAGGAGAAAGAGGACACCCCTGCCTGGATCATCTCTTCAGCCACAACTTATCAAAGAGGAACCCTGACATTCTTTTAGCCATTATCGATGTAAAGACATTACAATCATGGTTTATAATTGAAATGTGTTTATATGAAGCTGTAGCTGATGGGTCTTTACCATATTTAGGTATTACAGCCTCTACAGCTTTTTTCCAGGATGTTGGTGTTTCCCCTCCTTTTAAAATACTGTTAAACAAATCCTTCCAGATGTTTCATTAGCTACCAGCCTAGCTTCCAAGCATCAACTGGAATACCATCTATTCCTGGAGACTTTCCTGCAGATTAGTTATACATCACCATTTTTATCTCATCTCTTCCTGTCTTAACTGGTAATTGTTGAGTCTCGGCTGCCTCTAACTTAGGCATATTTAAGTCTTCCATGAATATTTCCATTTGTGCTTTTTCTTGACTTCCCCACTTTTCTGTTTCATACAAAGTTTCATAAAATGTCCAAAATATTTCTAAAACCTCTACATGATCTCTGGTTATTTGTCTTGTTATAGGATCCCTAAGTTTGGCAACAACCATTTTTACTTTCTGTTGCCTAAGTTGTTGTGCCAAAAGGTTTTGTGCTCCGGAGGCATTACCAAAAAAAAATTTGCTTAACAGCAGTCATTCTGAACTCTTGCGTATTATCCAGGTACTCCCTTATTCTCTTTAGCACTCTGCAGCTGCACCATTTCTTGTTTCGTGAGATTCTCCTTATTGTATAATACTGCAACCTTTGTCAGGCCCTGTAAATACTCTTGCTACTTAATCATTTCTTTTATTTCCACCCTATTTTTAAACGCTTTCATTTTATCCTGCTCATTAGCTATAACTTCTGGAGTACTTTCTGTCTTCCGTAATAACTCCCACATAATTTCCACTACCCATTCTTTAAACTCTTTTCTTTTTAACAGGTAGGTGGGAAAATGCCAGTATCTCATTGTTCCTCCATTACTCTGCATTTTTATCATAGTAATTATTAGCACATGATCTCAAATAGTTATTGGATGTGTGTCAAAATTCTCAACTAAATGCACATGCTCCTGTAAAATACAATTTTTGTCTAGTCTAGCCCAGTATTGTATCTTGAGGAATAATATGCAACTTGTCTCTGAGTTTACATCTTCCATGCCAAATATTTTCATAATTTTTTTCAGAAATCTACCCTCTTTTGTTATATTTTCCTTATAGGCCCCACCAGGTACATCCTGATTGTTACAGATCAAATTACAGTCCCTGCCTATAAGTAATATTCCCTGCTGGAAGCTGATTATTTCATCCATATTTTTTAAGCTCCATAGTAACAGTTTTAGGTGGAATATAATACATGCCAGCATAATCCTCATCCCTTGCAAACAGTCACTTACTACCACACATATGCCATTATTTATTTTTTCCCCTTCTTCTGTCACTGTTAGAACTCCTGTAGCAATTAATATAAATACTCCTTTTTTTTCCTTTATATCTGATATTGTGCTAATATCTATCCTGAAATCCTTTCTTTATCAAATTCACATGCTCATTTCTGTCCAAATATGCATCTTGGGGCATTGCTTTTGCTCTCTGCATTTCTTAATATAGTATAGTATTTTCCTGTTGCCTGTATGTGTGAGACCATTGACATTCCAAGATAATATTTATTTATTTATTTAACATTCGTTAACCGGGAAAGTCTGACTTGGAATGAAGCTAATTTTCAGTGGAAGGCCAGGGAGAAATGCTCCAGATGCATGTCTTTGTAACTTGGGAGGAAACCCGAGCACCCGGAAGAAGCCCACACGAACGCAGGGAGGACATGCAGACTCCGCACAGAAGGCAACCCAGCCGAGAATTGAACCGGAGAACCTCTTGCTGTGAGGTGACAACGCTACTGCTGCACCACTGCGCCGTCCAAATATGGAAAGTGTCGCCATTATGATAAGTTATTCTCACCAATTATATATGATAGCTTTTTTAAATGTCTGTTTCCAGCTTTTGTGATACATGCACCCACTAATGTTTGGCAGTTGGTCCCTTATGCAGGTTTTTTCTTATCAACATTGGAATGTATGTCACATTTTAAAGACTTATTGTTTTAATGAAAACCTTCAAACAAAAACAACACTGTCCCATAACCTATTAACTTAATACAAACACACAAACTTGCCTACATCTTCAGATATTGAAGTTTAGCTCTCAATAAAAACAGTTGTCCCAAATAGACAGCTGCAAACAGTACTTAACTAACCTAAAATTGAGGTTATCCATGCTAAGATGCTTGTTATTGCTAGTACTTCTACTCACACTAATTGGCGTCTCTTCTTTTTTTATCTTTATTGTCCTCCCAGATGTGAAAAACAACTTACATGCTTTCAAACAATATTAACTTTTAGCCTTGAAGAAAACAGTGTTGTGACTTTTTATTGCCCTGTCAGTTTTTCTCCACAGAAACATGAGGCAAAATATAGTCCTCAGCTGCATGCTTCTAAAGACAAGCTGAAATATTTATTGCAAAGGATTTTTTCTTTTATATTGTGTTCTCTTATTTTCTTGTTTACACATAAATCTTGTTAGATTAAGCAACTGCTCTTAAACCAAACATTCTCCTATGCAAAAGTAAGAGAAAACATATCAGCTCTACATGTATTATGATCCGTTTAGTTTTGCACCCCAACACCCAGCTCAATAACCTAAGATTACTGCCTGTTAACATACACATGGTTGTTTTTCTCTGGGGGGGGTTGCACTATAATGCCTGCATTTCTTAATACTACAAATGAAGAAAGAGAGGAAAAAAAGATGTGTTTACTTTAGCATCTTTATCACATAAAAGAACAACTGAAAATGCTTTACCATAAAACATGCAGTTTAGATCATGAAAAAGCTTCACAGAAATACTGTGAAGAACAAAAACTGTTTTACTTAGTTACCCTTTTCGTTCCTGTTGCCAGTGTTCTTCTAAACATTAGTGACAAAAAATAAGGCAAATGCCTTTCAGTTCCCTACAAGTTTAACAAAGTCAACAAAAGTCCAGTATTTAGACTTTTTCTTGTACAGACGTATTTCACAAATGCAATTGATGCTTTGCAGTTTCACATTTATTTACTAATTTCCCTGTTCCTGGTCTTCCTGGCCATCTCCATCTTCCAACTCCATTCGCCAGTTCATTTCCAAGGTACTCCCAATTCTTCTAGTCAACTCCCATGTTTTTCTCTTTTTCTCAAACTTTTTCTTTTGGAACAGTGGAAAAAATTTCATTGACAAAGTCTTTTTGTTTGCTTTATTATTAGAAGAACGAGAAGCAGATTCCCTTCTGCTTGATGGCTCACATTTTGTTGGACAAACATTTGTATTTCCTCCATAACCTGCTCTGCATCAAAAAATTTAATTTTTCCTTCAAGAGAAATATTCTGAAGACACCTGGATACAGAAAATTGAATTTCACACTGGACATTTCCTGATTGCTGGAATAAATTTGTTTCTCTTCTGCCTGATATACAGTGAATAATAATTTTCCACAAATACTGTACTACATCCAACTTTTAATACTTTGCCCTTTTGTTACAGTTTTGTCAGGATCAACTGTTTCTGCTGGTAGGTTTGCAACTTTACTAATTCAGGTCTTGGCAGCTTTTTCATGGCCAGATTTGGAGCACAGACAGTGTGTCCTCTCAGTTAACAATTCCTACTGTGGAATACCACTCCAGTTACATATTTGTGCTTTCATAAAATTAATAAAGTCTGTTCCTTCTAGTTTGTTTGGCACAGCATAAAATCTCAGATTTTCTGTACATGCTCTGTCCTCTCATTCTGACATTTTTTGAAACATCTCGTACTCAGCCAGCCTTTACTTCATTTAGACTTCTGATTTTGCAGTTTATCAGCTCATCTGAATATCTATTTAAAGCTTCTTCCATTTTTTTCAGCCTTTTATTTGAGCTTATATATATATATATTCCTTTAGTGGTTCGTTTATTTTAATCAGCTCTGAGCACATTTGAATTGTTCCTTCTAGATTACTGGAAGCCATGTCTTGCACCAAAGCTGGATCTGAACTGCTTTTTGCTGAAGATCTGCAGGATTCTTCCCAGTCCATGTTTTTCTCTCCATCTTTTTAAATTGATTTTCTTTCAGGTTGTCTTAGTTTCTTCTTTGCTGGCATCCAAGCAGTGTACTTAATAGCTAGTAACTGAATTTATTAAAAGTGACAGAGTTTCTAAACCCTTATCTTTCAGTTTATTTTTTCATACTGAGAGAGCTGAGGTTTAGCTGTTGATCATTGTGCAGCCATCATGGAAAGCCCTCTTGCAATATTGTTTCTTCCTCAACTACACTCTGAGCCCAGCAAGGCTCTGTAGTTCAGTTGAAGAGAGTTCAGTTAGCCTGCTGTACTATAAAGGCTCATAGGAAAGCCCAAGCCGTTAGTATTAGACAATGCTTTGATATCTGATGGAAACTTTCCTCTTGGCTGCAAGAGCACACTGCTATGGAACATGGGTTAATGTGAGATCCAGGCTCTGCACAGACCTTTCTAGTCATATCACCACATTTGGAAAGGTGTTTTTTAATACCTTTATTAAATCATCACTTAAGGCATAGTTTAAAAATACACTGATAGAAAAGGAAACAAACCATATCAACATTTTTTCTATTTACATTCACTATACATTACATGTTTTCTTTCTTTATAATGGCTGTCATTCAGTTTCAGTATTACATAAATTGTTCATTTCCTACCTTTTCTTAAAGCAAATGCCACCTCCTCCTGAACATTTTTTATTCCCTTTTCTAAAGATCCCTCTTCCAGTTCTGATCTCTTTTACATTATCCAATACTTCAGATATAACAAAGAAAAGCAAAAACAGGTATCCTTGCAGTCAAAATACCACAGAATAACATTATAAATCCCTAATAGCTGATAATGCACCACTTTATTAAAAATGATTAAGCACATTCATTCATAATAATTTGGACTTCTTCAGAATCGCACAGAGTACAAAAGGGAAGGATTTATATACACAACCTGAAACTCAGAAACAATTGATCAATAAAGTCTTGAAATCATGAATTTAAAGGGACCAAATCATTGAATGTAAAGCATTGCTTGCTTAAAAGTTCTTTTAACATAAACATGCCATGTTAAAAACTTTAATAAAAATATACAGTTTTTTTAATATAAAATTAGACCTTAAAGTTAAATTGGGCTGAATGAAAATATTATCATTGATGCCTGGGAGATGCGAAACATTCAACAAAAGTTGCCACTTGATTTCTTTCTCTTCCAAAAGAACCTTAACACCGCCAGGTTCTCCTTTATTTGTTCTAAGATGGCAAATTTAAACGCAGAACAACTAGGACTATTCATAATATGTTTAACTAGGGCATTGTTTGTATTCTACTTGCTGATTTCGTACAAATGCTTGTAAATTCTATTCCAGAGGGCTCTGTCAGTTTTGCCCACATAAAATGCTGAGCAAATTGAAAATGTGGGTAAATATACCACCTTCTTAGATAAACAGTTACCCTTTTTAAAAAAACACCCTAGTTCTGGCACAATTTTCTAAAATCAGAGAATTTAACTCTAATATAATAAAAAGACTTTGCTTACAAAACCCACAACTCTTTGCACTACCAAGACCGTGAGCTTGACCAGACCATCAGAGCTTTATCCCTTTCAGATTTTGTTTTTAAATTGGGCCCAGTCTTAAGAACAAAAACAAAAGAAAGACCGTTACCCAACAGCTGATGGATCTCTGGATTACCTCTTAAGATTTTCCAATTATTTAAAAATATTTTCTTTATATCATTAAAATATCTACCATACTCAGCAGTAAGGGCCTTCTCATAGTTCTTAGCATCATGTTTTGTAGAACTTGGTTGCAAACCCAGACCCAACAGGGGTTTATATTTAACACCACACTGTGATGTAACATAACTCTTCACTTCATCGACTGGAGTGGACGGGTATCCTCTTTAAAAACATGTTGCCAATCTAGTCTATGTGGTTTTGATGCTGTACAGGCCTCTTGAGGTGGCAGCCACTGGTTCTGTTCTTCAGAGCACGCCTGGCTGAGGGATCAGAATTTAGCTGAACATGTAAAGACAAGGATTTTAGATGCTCCTTTACAATCTGATGTGTTATTTGGTGTGCCTGTGGAAGCAGTTTTAAAGAAAATGGAGGACAAGGCTAAGTCTATGCAGACTGTTAAAGATTTTTGCAGGTTCAGCCTCCAAAGTTTAGTAGAAATTGGCCTACTAAGGGGTGGACTTATCCTTCTTATGATTCTCAGTCTAGGGGTAGATCTAGACGTGGTAGGGGCAGAGCTCAAGGTTCTTTTAGGCCTAGAACAGGCAGTTCGCCTGCCCAGTCTTCTGGTGAGGGCAGGGTCAGTCCTTTCGTAAGCAGACCCAATGACTTGCCTTTTCAGCTGCCAGAGCCTTCTCGTCTGGCAGCACCTTTGGGAGGAAGGCTGGCACTTTTCAAGAAAATTGGGTGTTATTACCCAAGACAGATGGGTATTGGATATCGATTCACCACGGTTACAGGTTTTATTTCCATACCTTGCCTCCTTTCAAAGGCATGCCAGACATTCCTCCTATACAAAGAAAAGAGGCTCACAAGCAAATTTCTCTGTTGCTCCAGATAGGGGCCATTCAGCCGGTTCCTGTGCCAGAAAGGGCCTAGGATTTTATTCTCGCCTGTTCCTAGTACCAAAAAGGGGAACACGCGGAGACCAATTTTGGATTTGTCTATCCTCAACACTTATTTGGACATTCCCAAGTTCAAAATGTTGGCGTTACAACAGCTTTTACCTCTGCTGGGCAAAGATCACTGGATGGTAACTTTAGATCTCAAGGAGGCTTACCTTCATGTGCCTATCAGACTCAGTTGCAGGAAGTATCTGCGTTTCCGAGCTGGAAATTCACATTATCAGTTCTCTGCATTGCCCTTTGGCTTATCTACTGCAGAGTATTCACAAAAGTTCTGGCTCCAGTTGTAGCTTTTTTCAGGCTAAAAGGAATACAAATCTATCCTTACTTGGACGACTGTCTGATTCTGGCTCAAGAAAAGGAAGCTTCTTCAGCATCTGGAATATGTGATAGCAGTGCTAAGATGCCTGGGGTATTCTGTGAGCGAAATAAAGTCCAGTCTAGTACCCTCTCAAGACATGTGCTTTCTGGGTGTGAGACTGAATACAGCAGCCCAGATGGCCTTTTAACCCCGGACAAACAAAAGAGTCTATCCCTTTACTTCCATCAACTATCTCATCAGTCCGTGCTGACTGCACGGACAGTCCTTCAAGCATTAGGGTTCATGGCATCTTGTATTCTGGTGCTTGCCAATGCCAAACTGCATATGAGGAAGCTACAATGGTATCTCAAAAATGTATGGACACAGCACTGCCAGGATCTGGACACTGTCATTCAAATAATACCTTGCATTCAAAAGGAATTTTTGTGGTGGGCTCAGGAATGTCACCTAAACAAGGGACTCTCTGTGACCCGGCCAGGGGCGAGTCAGATTCTGACGACAGATGCCTCAGACATAGCTTGGGAGCTCATCTGAATGGAAAGTGGATACAAGACAAGTGGCCTGCCAGACTACAGCATCTACATATCAACATGAAGGAGATGTTAGCAGTCCAGTTTGCATTGATGGCTTTCAAGGAGTTACTTCTTCCAGGGCAGGTGTTGATTCTAACAGACAACACAACTGTCATGTGGTATATCAACAAGCAAGGGGGAACACATTCTTATCCTCTATGCAGGCAAGCAATGATTTTGTGGGAGACTGCGCTCAGCTTGCAGCTTACTCTTCAGGTTAGGTTACTGCCAGGAGCACAGAATTCCTTAGCAGATGTGTTAAGCAGGCAAATCATGGATCCCCACAGTGGAAACTGGATCTTCATGTATTTCAAAAATTGACAGTGTCATGGGAACTCCAGACATAGATCTGTTAAACTTCTCCACTAAACCACCAGCTGCCAAAGTTTTGCACGAAAGGTTTCATCACACAGCTTGGAAAGTGGATGCTCTTTCGTTCAGTTGGGAAAATCTTCATGTGTATGCCTTTCCACCTCTGCCTCTCCTCCCAAAGGTACTCCTAAAGGTCAGACAAGACAAGCCAAGGATGATTTTGATAGCTCCAGATTGGCCTCGACAACACTGGTACCCATTACTGAGGAATCTGGTAGAAAGCCTCCATGGCCTTTACCTTTAATTCCACACCTTTTGTCTCAGAGGGACGGTCATCTACTCAATGTCAAGCTTCACTCTCTTCATCTAACAGCCTGGCATATTCTGTTTTGAACCACAGCAGGTCTCAACTTCCTCAACAAGTTTTGAATGTGATTATGGAAGCCAGAAGACCTAGTACACGTAAAGTGTATGCAGAAAAATGGAAGAGATTTTTATTTTGGAGTGCAGCAAAGGATTTGGATGTTTCTGAGCCTAATTTGAGTGTGGCTCTTCAATATCTTACTGAGCTATTGGACAAGGGTTTGTCTTTCTCTTCCATTAAGATTCATGCTGCAGCAATTTCAGCTCACTATGATTGTGACCCACCATTGTTTTCTCATCCTTTGTTCAAGCAATTTCTTAGAGGGGCAAAGAATATAAGACCCCACGTAGAGCTCCTACTCCTGCTTGGGACCTCAATTTTGTGTTGGAGAAACTTACTCTACAACCTTTTGAGCCTCTTGGCTACTGCTGAGTTGAAATACTTGTCATGGAAGACTGCTTTTTGTTGGCCATTACTTCTGCAAGAAGGGTTTCTGAATTGCAGGCCCTTATGGCGGTTGAGCCTTTTGATTTTTCATAAGGATAGGGTATCATTACATACTAATCCTTCATTTATGCCTAAGGTGGTTTCTAGTGTGGCTTTAAACCAAACTATTCATTTGCCTACTTTTATGCAGATCCCCAAAATAGGGGAAAAGATTTTGCACACCTTAGATGTACACAGACAGTTGCGTTATTATTTAAGCAGGACTAGGGATTTTAGGCAGTCTCAGCAGTTGTTTGTTTCTTTTGCTTTGAGTTCCCAGGGCAAGCCTGTGTCAAAACAAACTATATCTAAGTGGATTGGGTTTTGCATTGCATTCTGTTACTCCCATCATGGCAAGGAGATTCCAGCTGGGATTAGGCCTCATTCCACTAGGGCTACTGCCACTTCAACAGCATTTCTAAGGGGGGTGGCAACTAAGGATATTTTGGAGGCAGCTACTTGGAGTTCAGTGCATACTTTTTCCAAGCATTACCACCTTCCTCTCTATTCTAAGTCCAGGGCTGGTTTTGCCACTGCTGTGTTGCAGGGCATTTTGGCAGCTCCTGCTTCCTTATAGTTTAGCCATCCTCCCTTACCTCTGCTTTGGGATTCTACCCAAGTGTTAGGACTGCAGCAATGTGAGATGAACATAGTACAGTTTTGTACCTACCATAAATGTAGATGTTCGAAGATCCACATTGCTGCAGTCCAATTTTCCCTCCCTCCTTCCCCTCTGTGTTTAGGGGTGGTTGTGTGGGTGAGGTTCTATTTTTTGTAAATTTGTATATGTTGTACATATATTAGGTACAGGAGTGTTTTGGTGTTTTTTGGTTTTGGCCTTAGCTTTTTAGGGTCTTCTGACATCTGGGGCAAGAAAAGACTGAGGATATGACGTCGGTCATGCGCATTTGTACCCTGACGTCCTGATGTCAGACAAGTGCGCCTTGACCGATGTCAGCCTTATACTTTGGTATTCGGGCCGACTGGGACAGCGGACTACCCAAGTGTTAGGACTGCAGCAATGTGGATCTTCGAACATCTACATTTATGGTAGGTACAAAACTGTACTTTAATGTGAGATCCAGGCTCTGCACAGACCTTTCTAGTCATATCACCACATTTGGAAAGGTGTTTTTTAATACCTTTATTAAATCATCACTTAAGGCATAGTTTAAAAATACACTGATAGAAAAGGAAACAAACCATATCAACATTTTTTCTATTTACATTCACTATACATTACATGTTTTCTTTCTTTATAATGGCTGTCATTCAGTTTCAGTATTACATAAATTGTTCATTTCCTACCTTTTCTTAAAGCAAATGCCACCTCCTCCTGAACATTTTTTATTCCCTTTTCTAAAGATCCCTCTTCCAGTTCTGATCTCTTTTACATTATCCAATACTTCAGATATAACAAAGAAAAGCAAAAACAGGTATCCTTGCAGTCAAAATACCACAGAATAACATTATAAATCCCTAATAGCTGATAATGCACCACTTTATTAAAAATGATTAAGCACATTCATTCATAATAATTTGGACTTCTTCAGAATCGCACAGAGTACAAAAAGGGAAGGATTTATATACACAACCTGAAACTCAGAAACAATTGATCAATAAAGTCTTGAAATCATGAATTTAAAGGGACCAAATCATTGAATGTAAAGCATTGCTTGCTTAAAAGTTCTTTTAACATAAACATGCCATGTTAAAAACTTTAATAAAAATATGCAGTTTTTTTAATATAAAATTAGACCTTAAAGTTAAATTGGGCTGAATGAAAATATTATCATTGATGCCTGGGAGATGCGAAACATTCAACAAAAGTTGCCACTTGATTTCTTTCTCTTCCAAAAGAACCTTAACACCCCCCCCCCGGCCAGGTTCTCCTTTATTTGTTCTAAGATGGCAAATTTAAACGCAGAACAACTAGGACTATTCATAATATGTTTAACTAGGACATTGTTTGTATTCTACTTGCTGATTTCGTACAAATGCTTGTAAATTCTATTCCGGAGGGCTCTGTCAGTTTTGCCCACATAAAATGCTGAGCAAATTGAAAATGTGGGTAAATATACCACCTTCTTAGATAAACAGTTACCCTTTTTAAAAAAACACCCTAGTTCTGGCACAATTTTCTAAAATCAGAGAATTTAACTCTAATATAATAAAAAGACTTTGCTTACAAAACACACAACTCTTTGCACTACCAAGACCGTGAGCTTGACCAGACCGTCAGAGCTTTATCCCTTTCAAATTTTGTTTTTAAATTGGGCCCAGTCTTAAGAACAAAAACAAAAGAAAGACTGTTACCCAACAGCTGATGGATCTCTGGATTACCTCTTAAGATTTTCCAATTATTTAAAAATATTTTCTTTATATCATTAAAATATCTACCATACTCAGCAGTAAGGGCCTTCTCATAGTTCTTAGCATCATGTTTTGTAGAACTTTGTTGCAAACCCAGACCCAACAGGGGTTTATATTTAACACCACACTGTGATGTAACATAACTCTTCACTTCATCGACTGGAGTGGACGGGTATCCCCTCTTTAAAAACATGTTGCCAATCAAGTCTAGTTCTTTAATGTCTTCAAATGTGATGTCATCCTGACAGCCCTAATACACTGCCTTTTAATAATAATTTTTATGCTTAAAAGGATGACAACTTGAATATTGCAAGTAAGAGCTGCTAAAAGTTGGCTTTTTGTAAATATTAGTTTTAAAGCCATGATCAGTATGTGAAATCATAGTATCCAAGTAGTAAATACTATCCTTGCTCACACTGTAAGTGAACTTTAAAAAGGAAGAAGTTTGATTTAAAAAATCATAAATTCCATAATATCCTTTTCAGACCCACTCCATAAAATAATTGTCATCTAAAAATCTCACATACATTTTGTTGTGCTTAAAATAATTACTTCCAAATATAAAGATGAAGAAACTGCAAGGAACCACCACGGCATAAATATAAATATAGATTCCCATTCAAGCATAACTAAATTAGCAAAAATGGGGGCACAAGAGGTCCCCATTGCTAGTCCATCGATTTGTTTGAAATATCCCCCTTCGTAAAAAATTAAATTATTCTGTAAAACTTAAGGCCATCAGTTCTTGCAATAAATTAATTTTTATCACCATCACTTCAAATATAATTAGTTCAAATTTTGATTTACATTTTCTAGTAATTGCATTTTTGGCTGCCATCAGAGTTAATTGTAATAAGGCCTTTCTATGTCTAGGCAATAAAGATCTCGTGTCCCAGCTCAAAAGAATCAATGTGAAGTTGTTCTATCTCGCCATTTTGTTCTTACACGTGGGTTTGGAGCCGATCCCTCGGCTCTGAGTCAGCCGCTTTTCAAGCTCAGACTCTCAGAGAAGCTCGAGACCTAGTGTATATCCCATGATGCTCTACTGTAAATCCCCAGATCTAGTTTGCTGCTGCAGCGGATCTACAGCTCGTCAGAGGAAGCTCGGGCCAGTGACTTATTTTTTCAATATTAATAGATGTTTTTTCTGAATAATAGTATTATATATCGTTAAAATTAGAAGTGTTATTCTATAGTATTGGGCTATAGCCTGTTTGTTTAGCTCTAGTTAAAATTTGAAGTACTTCTATTCAGGGCTGTTAGGCCTCTCATCTGTTTGGACATGACAGGGCTCTGTCACTTTTGTGTGTGTGTGCTCTCCTTTCTTCATTTTATAATCTATAGGTATTCAGTTATATATATACTTACATATATCCTATAAGAAGTTAGGTCTTAGTTAAATTAGTGTTTTAGTAATATTTACACAGATAACTGTTTTGTTATTATACTGAAAATTCAGGGACCTGAATTTTTATTAACATGTCAGAGAAACAAAAGTCAGGATTCAAAAGGTGTGGGTGCGGTCAAAAAATGTCTGTTACAGACAACCACTCCACCTGCGTGTACTGTTTGGGCTCTGTTCACCTACAAGAGGTGTGCTGTATCTGCAACTCCTTTAGCGCCAACGTTCTCTTGGAAAGGCACAGGAAGCTGGTAGATAGGGGACTTCTGAAGCCTGATTTTCAGGCTACTTTAGACAAAGCCGACCTCCCTTCCAAGGCTTCGAAGGGGTAGAAGTTTTCCAAGGGATCCTCGGAGCCCAAGTCACCGGCTCCGAGTTCCTCTACTATGGTTCGTGTATCGATCCTCTACTTTGGAGCCCACTTGTCGATCTGATATTGGAGACTCCTCAGTCTCCAATTCTTCAATCGATACCATCTTCGGCTCCTTCGACCCATCCCTCGACGCATTCTTCGAGGCTTTCTGATGTGGACCTGGACCGAGTGGTTAAGAGGCTCTTAGAGAACCCGGCCCTGGCCAAAATGCTGTCCGCTTCGAGCCACTCGGCTTCGAAGCCTGAAACCCCAGCCATAATTTCTCCCCCTCCTCCTCCGAAGCCAATCTAGCTCTCGGAGCTAGGACGGGTGGAACCGATGTTGGTAGAGCCCTCTGAGCTGAGGTTTGATCCACCTCCCTCGGCTCCATCGACCTTGATCGCCTTGGTTCTGACCGGGGAGTCTCAGGGCTGACGGTCCCTCGCCGGCTCCGGGGTGGAGAGTCAAACCGATACCTCGGTTCCGACCCTTCCCCTCGGGGCTTCGGCACAGGTGACTTTGGCTCCGTCCTCTGGATTGGAGCAGGGGGTCTCGGCTTGGGGAGAGCTGCCAGCCTCTTCAGAGCCGACGGACTTCTCGGACCGAGATTCTGGTGCCTTCGATGCCATTAGGAAGGTCATGTCTGCTAAGACCACTACCTCCTCGGATCTGTCTTCCCCTCCCCATAAAGGGCCTCATTCTACCTCTTCCCCACAGGTCCCCACCAAACGTCGAGATCCAGGGCCTCCGGTATCCCCATTGGGTGGCCCCACCTCTCTAGGGACTTTACCGGACGCTCCCACCGATGAAGTACCTAGGAAGAGACTGTGCAAGAGGAGGCACTTGGATTCCCCACAGGAATCCCTGACACCGGATACCGACTTGGAGGAATCAGAAGGGTCCCCACGATCCCCCTCACAGGATGTCTCATTTGCACACATTTTGGAGATCTTAAGACAGAGGGGTGATTGGCAGTCCCTTGCCCCTACTGAGGATGAGTCTGTCCTCCTGAAGGCCTTTGGATCTCAACCATCCACCTCCTGGGTTACCCTGCCCTTTGACGAATTGATGGAGCTGGTTGCTCGAAGGGCGTGGGAGTCTTCTGACTTAGTGGAACCGGTCCCTCGGAGGCCCAACAAGTTTATTACTTCCCCTACTGACAAGGCTTTTCTTACAAAGGGAATCCCGGTTGATGCCATGGTGGTAGCGGCAGCCACCAAGAAAGAGATGTCGGAAACCTTTTCTTCTGTCCATCCTTCTAAAAGGGATTCTAGGACGATGGACAGGTATGGGAAACGCATATTTAGTTCTGTGGCATTTTCCATGAGGTTGCTCAACTACCTGACACATTTTACCCGCCTTCAACGAGATCTCCTTAAAGAGCTGGGAGATACTGTCCAAAGTAACACAGCTGATGCAGTTTCTGAGAAGGTGACTGAGCAAGTCAACACCCTCAATTCGATAGTAAACTCATCCATGCGACTCATTTCTTATGCTGCCGATGGATCGAGTAGGGCGGCAGGCTCAGCGATAGCTCTTCGGAGACGGTCCTGGATGCGCCTTTGCTTCTTTGCGGAAGCCTTCAAATCTTCCTTCGTCAATACCCCATTCGATGGGTCCGCCTTGTTTGGACCCAATGTTAAGGAGACACTTACTAGGTGTGAACAAGAAGGAAAGACTCTGTCTGCTGTAGGAGTCCATTTTTCCACTCCAACTAGACCGTACCCCAAAGGGCAACGAAGTGGAAAAATGTGGTTCCAAAAACCCCAAGGAGCTTTCCAAACCACACTTACTGATACCCCCTCTAGGGGCAGGGGAGGGGGCAGAAATGGAAGACGCCGTCCAAACGGCAGAGGCGGTCCGCAAAACCAGGGCGACAGGGAGCAGTTCTCTGGTAAGCCCTATCAGCATTCCTGAAAGGAAGCCCGGCTGTCCTTCTCTGGAGGCAGTCGGGGGTCGCTTGGCTTTATACCCAAACGCCTGGCTAAACATTACAACGGATTCTTGGGTAAAAAGCATCATTGCCAGAGGTTACTACATTCCCTTTACAAAAATCCCCCCATGTGTACAAGGATACCAGACGTTCCACCCAGTCTGAGAAAGCTAGCAGCCATAGAAATCCGAAAACTGCTAGACAAGAGTGTCATCCAGCCGGTCCCGGCAGACCAAATAGGATCTGGAACTTACTCAAGGTTCTTTTTAGTTCCAAAGAAAACAGGGGACTGGAGGCCCATACTGGACCTCAGCAAACTCAACACCTTCATCAAGAAGGAAAAGTTCCGGATGGTCACGCTTTAATCGATTCTTCCGTTCTTAGCAACGGGCGATTGGATGTGCTCTATAGATCTCAAGGATGCTTACTACCACATCAAAATGGACAGATCATCCAGAGATCACCTGCGTTTCCGGCTGGGGGCCAGTCATTGCCAATTCAGAGCCCTGCCCTTTGGTCTCACCACAGCCCCCAGGGTGTTCACTAAATGTATGGCAGTGGTCACGGCTCACCTGAGACGTTTGGGATTCCAGGTGTTTCCATATCTGGACGACTGGCTCCTCACCGCCACCTCCAGGCATCAACTAACCCAAGCAAGAGACTACACCATAAGCCTTTGTTCCCAGTTTGGCATAACCTTAAACTTCGAAAAATCTGCGTTATCGCCCTCGCAGCATATTACATTTATAGGAGCAGAACTGGACACCGTCAATTCAAGGATCAGGTTGCCTCAAGCAAGAATCGTATCTCTAAAAAGTCAATTATCCAGTCTGTTGGTCCAAAACAAAGCTCCTGCGTCCCAAATACTGCAGCTATTAGGCACAATGGCAGCCACACTGATAGCAGTCCCGTTAGGGCGCATGCACATGCAGATACTCCAGTGGCTACTCTTCGCACAATGGTCTTACCAATGACTGCCCATGTCACACGAGATCCGGTTAACGAATCTTTGCAAGAAGGATCTCAACTGGTGGTTGAACAGCGACCAAGTGATAATCGGACGTCCCTTTGTTCTTCCCCAACCCACAGCCACAGTGACCACGGATGCTTCCCTGATAGGGTGGCTATTTCAGGGAAAGACTGTCCAAGGCACTTGGTCAAACATGGAATCACATTTGCTTATAAATGTCCTAGAGCTGAGAGCGGTGTTCCTGATGTTGCAACACTTTCATGACTCTCTTCCTCCAGGTACAGTTGCTATCCAGACGGACAACATGTCGGTAGTCTGGTACATCAACAAGCAAGGGGGAACCAGATCGTATCCCTTATGCTGAGAGGCCCTAAGAATTTAATGGGCTGTATCCATCGGACGCTTTCTGATAGCAATGCACATCCCGGGGTCATCCAACGTGATAGCGGACAAGCTAAGCAGGGCCATGCTGTTGCCTCATGAGTAGTCTCTCAAACAACAGGTGGCGGACAAGATTTTCTGCAGATGGGGCCAGCCTTGCTGCGACCTATTTGCATCTCCAAAAACTGTTCCCAGAACAAACCACGATCCACGAATATGTCACAAAGAACTTCTTTTATTGAAATACAAAACGAACAACCCCAGGGGGGGTAACATCAAGGCAATTTTGGGGGGAAAAGAGATCAAATAGCAGTTAAAACTAAATGCGGCAATTCCACCAGGTATCAATGAAAATATTCCTACTAAGCCCGTTATAAGAAATTAACAATGTTGTAGTTTTGACAGAGAGAGACACATAGACATATATACATATACACTCAATCAAATATGTATATAAAATAATTTTTCATTGTTAAATATAGGCATTTATATACTTTGTTAATGCACAATATATTTAGGCAGGTCATAACTATATATTGTATTTGTTATGTAATTAGTCTTCACTGTAGGATTATATCTTACATTTGATATTGTTCTTTTTATGCACTCCATGCATTTGTCATATTTTATATGAAACATTTATCTAGGATGTATTATTAGAGTTGGGGTATGGTTCATATTCCACCGATAGAGAATTTTTATTATATGATTGAATTTTGATGCTGTTTTATGCATTTTTTAACCATTATTAATACTGATAATATTTAGAAGGCTGTTTATATGGGTTCTACCAAATCTATGTTCTTATGTCTTTAAAACTTAATGGTAGTTTAATTGGTCAGGTGGTGTTTTAGGCGGGAATTTTAAAGTATTTAAGAGACCAGGTTTGATATATTCAGTGTTCTGATGAAATCTACATTGGGTAGATGAAAGCGCTCAACCTTCGTTTTGTATTTCAATAAAAGAAGTTCTTTGTGACATATTCGTGGATCGTGGTTTGTTCTGAGAACAGTTTTTGGTGCTGCCTTTCTTCTAGTGTTGAGTTCCTTGAACCTTCGTTGTTGCTATTTGCATTTCCGATGAATGCCAAATGCAGCAGCTACTTTCCCCTTTATCCCCCACCGGGGAACAACCCGAGGGATGCGCTCATACAAGATTGGCCCCCGGGCTTCCTATATGCCTTCCCGCCAATTCCCCTAATTCCCAAATTCATACAGAAAGCCAAATGTCTGGGAAGGACTGTGATTTTGATAGCCCTGTCTTGGCCTTGGCAGATTTGGTTCCCCTTCCTGCAGAAGTATCAAGTGGAAGAACCATGGATCCTGGACCCAGTGCCAGATGATCTGACTCATTCGTCGGGAGTTCTTCATCCCTCCCTCATCTCCCTAAAACTGACAGCTTGGCTGCTCAAATTCCCATATTAGCCAGGTCTCAAGATTTGTCTCCCGCGGTCCAACATATTATAGTTTCCTCTCATAAACTGTCTACCAGGAAGCTATATAATAGCAAATGGAAACGATTTGTTCACTGGGCTTCTCATCATGACATTGACCCTTATGTGGCACCAATTCATACCATCTTAGAGTTCTTGTCTTCCTTGTTCCATGATGGCGCAGCAGCTGCCACCATTAGAGTTCAATTGGCTGCTATTTCCAATTTCCATGTAGGGTTTAACGGATCTAACATCATGTCCCATAGACTGTGTAAGGCATTCTTAAAAGGGACCCACCATCTCAGACCACCTATCAGACACCCTGTCTCTCCCTGGAATTTGAATCTGGTTTTATCCCAATTGATTATCGCCCCCTTTGAACCCGCCTCATCATGTCACTTAAAGTTTCTGTCTTGGAAAACTATATTTCTTGTAGCAATTACATCTGCACGTAGGGTCTCCGAACTTCAGGCCTTGTCCTCCAAGCCCCCATATTTGATTTCTGATAGGGTCTCCCTCAGGACTAACCCTACCTTCCTTCCCAAGGTCTGTTCAGAGACTAACTTAAATCAGTCCATTTAGACACCATACCAACAGACTGGAATATATGTTACACAAGCTGGATGTACACAGACAATTGAGATTCTACCTGGATAGGACGAAGGATTTCAGACAATCGGATCAACTCTGTCTCTTACGCAGAGAGTAAGAAAGGTTTTGCAGTATCAAAAATCACATTATCCAAGTGACTTTCTGACTGCATTAAATTAATTTATTCCTCCACTAATCAGCCATTAACAACTAATGTTAAAGCCCATTCTACCCGGGCTGTTTCTACATCATTAGCTCATGCAGCTCGTTTGCCCTTAGATACCATCTGTGCAGCCGCCACGTGGTCAAAACCTCACCTGTTTATCACTCATTACAAAGTGGACAGGACCTCCAGGGACAGGGCTTCCTTTGGTTCCACTGTGCTCAGGAATGTTCTCCCGTGAACCACCCAGGATTAGGGTGTTTGGGACTCTACCTACGTGTAAGAACAAAACGGCGAGATAGAACAACTTCACGTAAAGAAGTTATGTCTTTACCATAACGTTCCATGTGAGTTGTTCATCTCGCCTTTTTGTTCTTACATTCCCGCCCACCTTCCCCCTCCGGTTGAGAAAGATGGTTGCCTTGGTGGATTGGTCGACTTTTGTCAGCCTGTCTTCTGGAACAGACTGTTTCTTCCTTCTGCAAACTTATAGCTACCTAGATATGTAGGCACTATAGTTCTATTTCTTCCTGTAGGCTGTCTTGGTTGCAGCATACTAGATCTGGGGATTTACAGTAGTGCATCATGGGATATACACTAGGTCTCAAGCTTCTCTGAGAGTCTGAGCTTGAAAAGCGGCCGACTCGGAGCCGAGCGATCGGCTCCGAACCCACTTGTAAGAACAAAAAGGCGAGATGAACAACTCACATGGAACGTTATGGTAAGGACATAACTTCTTTTTTCCATTAGTTAGCAACCGTTTACTCCCCTGATATTTTTGACAGAGTACTCTGTAAAGAGTTTTTAAAAACTGCAAACTCATTACACTCCCATAAAACATGTTCCAATTACCTCTTTCTTTCCCATCACACCTCCAAGATTTGCCATCTGCCTAAGGGCAAATTCTTTGAAGTTTGCTTGAGGTATAAAAATATCTATGCAAACCCTTCTAATCAAAGATCCTAAACTGTTTGGACGACTTTGCATATTTAGGAACATACAAATATCTTCCCATTGTTCCCTTATAAATTGCTTTTCCAGTCTTTCTTCCCAATCTTTTCTAATCTCTTCTGATTGATTCTTATAGAAGTTCTTCATAGTCAGTGTTGCAGTACTGATCCGTGGGTCTTCCTGCCATGCAGAAATCTGTGACTGGCCTGATTTCCAAAGTCTTTTCATCATCCCTAGCCGACGGATATCTGATGGCCAACATTCAGAGGTCAGGGTGTAAGGGGGGCGTCCGGTGCAGTCTTCAGTTGTTCTAGCCATGCAGTCCAATGCACTTCAACTTGTATCAGGTGCTGGCAGTCCTTCTGTCAGTTCATTTTTTTTTACAGAGTTTCTACAAATGAATTTTAGATGCATGCCATGTTGGGGAATATTTTCTTCTGATGCACCAAAAACTGTAATAACCGCTTGAAGTATGGGAAGCAAGTCCCGCATAAAGACTTTCATTCTTTTTGTTTGGGCCTCACCATGATATTTCCAATTGTCAGAATTGTGCTAAATTTAGAGCTAAGACCCATAAGCTTAAGGTCAAAGTCCTCACGGCACCATGGAATCCTCAGTCCTGGTTCTTGCCACTTCTCCTCCTTCCTCGGCTTCTACCACTACTTTACCAAAGAAACAAAAAGACAAAAAGCGTAAAGAAAAGGGCTCTGCATATGATGGCTATTTGTCCATGTCTGCAGCTAAGTTGACTGATGACTCTGGTGAGACGCTTTTGCTGTCCCCAGGTCCAGTGACTACCAGGCCCAAGACCACTGATGGAACTCCTCTGGAGGCTGCCATGGTGGCAGACCATGAATCTTTGCTTTCTCTGATGTCTGCATTAGTTGGAGCAGAGGTCAATCAGCAGTCCTCAGCTTCTGCTGTTGACTACTTTGGGAGGTGGTTCATTTTCCACAGTTGTGCTACAGGAACAGACACCATTAACCCAGACCGAGGCCTAGGTCACCCAACTGTAGACAAAATCCTCTCTTGCTAAATGGGCAACTGAACTGAAGAAACCAGTCAGCCCACCTCCGTCTGAACCAGTCTTCGACTATTAATACTTAGGGTGAAACTCAGGAAGGTCTTAAAACTGCCCAGGAATTTATGGCCTTTATATAATCTGCACTACAGGCTACTCCTGTAACCTCTCCCTGTAAAAGTCTAAGAGATGTCTCTTTTAAAGGGGAGTCTGATTCTTCAGGATCTGAAGATGAGGAAAACTTATCTTATTCTGAACACCTCTCTCTTCAGTCCTATCTGGGTTCTGAATTAAATGGCATGCTTTCCTTTGCTTCCCACAGAGGATTTATCCTTTGGAGGTACATTACATAAGATGGAGGAGGCTTTTCACTGGGAAAGCAAGGAATTCTCTCAGGTCCAAACACATTACAGGCAGCTTCTAAGCTTGCCTTCTCCTCAGATCACTAGCTGTCCCACCTGTCCATGTGGTATTAAGTGATGTCTTTGAAAACTCTTTCCCCACTCCACGGAAGCCAGGCCAATTTTATAGATGGCTTGGTTCTCACAGCCACATCTACAGGAACCCACAAGCTGATCCCTCTGTAGTTTCTATCATATCCACTAAGGGTGCACCTAAGCCTGCTGCTAGACATCTCCTACCTAATGAAAGGGAAAGTAGAGTGCTTGACAGGTTTGGGAAAAAGACTTGACCCTTCTGATACCTTTTTTATGAGGTCCCTCAATTGCCAATTTCATATGTTAAAATAGAGTCCTTGCAGGAATAAATCATTGCCAAAGTAGAGTGCATTGTACATAAAGTATTACTAAGGGACATTCAGGACACAGAGCAGCAATTCAGGTTTTCTGATATTCTAAGTGTGATTACAACGTGTTTGCATCATCCGGAGCATCTGCTACTGGCTGTTATTTGCAGGCACATTTGGCTGAGAACCCAGTCACTTTCTGACCAGGTTAAGGCTGAACTCTTGGAAGCCGCAGTGGATAAAGAATTCCTGTTTGGGCCTCATGCAGAAGAAATTTTCAAGAAACTGGATAAAAAAGGGAAGCAAATAAAAACCATTAAAGAATTTTGTCTGCAACCCCAGGATATAATGATAATTGCCCAACTTGAACCAAGCCATACATCTGGGGGATCCAGAGACTTTATCCTCCTATGAGAATAGCTGTGACTATGCACAGCTCTCCCCCTCCCCAACCCCCCCCCCCTCCCTCATCCCTCTAGCAGGAAGACTTTTCTTTTCTAGACCTGTGGGAAGTCATCACCTCAGATCAGTGGGTATTAAACATCATAGAAAAGGGTTACTTCCTTCAATTCAGAGAAAGACCTCCCTTCTTAGAGATACCAAAAACCTCCCAAAGACCAAGAAGCTCTCCATCCTCCCATCTTGCAGATACTCTTGCAACAGGGATCCATTCATCCAGTCCCTGCGGGGGAGGAGGCAACAGGGGTCTACTCCAGGATTTGTCTTCTCCGAAGGAAGGTAGGAGCTTGCAACCAATTTTAGACCTCTCAGAGTTAAACAAATTCCTAGACATTCCCAAATTCAAAATCTGCTGCCAGTGATTTTTAAAGGAGCTTACATAGTTGCAATAGATTTAACTAAAGAAGACTGTTGCCGAAACCAGTCTTTTAGCTGTTCTCTTTAAATAAAAAGATCATTGGTGTATGATGGTGAAATCATGAGCTCACGCTTTTCTTTTCAAAATGCTTAGCCCTGGTTTTAGCACATTGCACAACACTAGGAGTGCATATTTATCCCCTACCTGGATGATTGTCTCATCCAGTGAAAAAAAAAAACATCCTGGAACTTTTATATCTTTGTACGTATGTATGATTGTCTGAAGTTTCTTTAGAAAGAAAATATATTTCAGGCTGCTAGATTATCATCTGTGTGAAAATCAGTTAATGAGGTTAACTATTTTTGCTCCCTTTGTCTGATCATTTTAATGTTTTAGTTTTACTATTAAATGATTTGATGGGCATAATTAAATAGTAAAGTCCATCACATTGCTTATTTCTAGTGGGTTACTCTTCGAAAGCTCACTTTAGATTGACCTTTAGTAGCATAGCAGAGATTTTTTTTATTGTTCTTAGTATTTTTCTAACAGGTTGTATTATTAATATACAAAAATAAAATTAATGTGTTTTTGCAAATATTTTGTAGTACAATATTAATTTTTGTATTATTTGTGATTTTCATACAGGGAAGGGCGAGCTGCTTTAATAACATCATTCTGTGTGTTTAAGTTCATGGCGTTGTACAGCATTATCCAGTATGTTACAGTGACACTTCTGTATTCTGTAAGTATCATTTGAAAATATGTCTTGATTGCCATACAGTAATTGCAAAAGTCAGGTTGCTTGCATACTGCTTCCCATGTGCTCCACGGTGCATATTTAGTTGCCTCATGCTTGAGTAGAAATCAGTGTAATAAATTTCAAAATCCAGATATTCCTTAACATTGAATGTTATGTTGTCCCTATCTCGCCTTCATTCTTGCTTGTTGGGTTGGGAGCCAATACTCGGCTCCGACTCGGCTGCTTTCTAAAGCTCGGGAGCTTCCACTGGTTCGAGGCTAGGACGTATCCTAGCATGCCTAGTAAGAGTTACCCAGATCTCGTTTGCTGCTTGAAGCTTCGGGATTGCTTTGCGACTGGTTCAGGCTAAGTTGTATTTTTTTCTAATAATTTTGTTAAAAACTCTTGATATTTCTCATATATAGTTATTCCTTGTAGTTAGGAGATTCTAGGTGCTTGTGTGCTTTCTATCACCCTATTTTTGCTGTTTGTTGTTGAGGCCGTCGTTTTCCCCTCTCAGGCCTACTAGTTCCCCTTTCGTTAGTCCCTAACGAATCCATTTCAGTTAGAGGATTCATTTCTCCCTTTTAATTTCAGCCCGTTTGAGTTTGAGGGCTTTTTCTCCTTTACCTGCCTTTTCCATAGGAGTTCGCCGTTTAAGTTAGAGGCATCTCCTCGGTCGGAGGAGCTTTTGTTTAACTTGAGACTTTCCTCCTTCCGTTTTCCTCCCATTTTTTCCCTTTAACAAAAAAAAAATTGCCTTCTGTGTGTGTTTTGGCCGTTTCTTCATGTCACAGTTAGTGTTGTTTGCTCACCCAATCTATGAGATCTAGCAAACCTTGGAAGTTCAAAGGTTGCTAGAAAAACAAGTCATCCAAGAAGTCCCCATAGACCAAATTGGATCCGGAACTTACTCAAGGTTCTTTTTAGTTCCAAAAAAAACAGGGTATTGGAGGCCCATTTTGGATCTCAGCAGACTGGACAAGTCTGTCAAGAAAACAAAGTTCCGTATGGTGACACTGCAGTCCATTCTTCCCTTTCTGGGAAAGGACAATTGGATGTGCTCCATCAGTCTCCAGGATGCGTACTATCACATCAAGATGGTCAGGCGATCCAGGAGATATTTATGCTTCCAGCTGGGAGCCAGTCATTACCAGTTCAGAGCTCTGCCCTTTGGTCTCACTACAACCCCCAAAGTGTCCATCAAATGCATGGCAGTAGTTATGGCTCACCTGAAGCGTCTAGGATTCTGGATGTTTCCATATCTAGATGACTGGCTCCTTACCGCCACCACCAAGCATCGACTAATAGGGGCAAGGACACCACAATTCGTCTTTGCTCACAGCTAGGCATCCACTTTAAACTACGGAAAATCTGCCTTGTTGCCCTGTCGGCATATTACATTTGTAGGAGCAGATTTAAATATAAAAGACATGATAGCAAAATTGCCTCAGGAGAGAGTGTCAGCCATACGACATCAGGTGTCAGTCTTGATCAGGACAAAGAAGATTCTAGCAAGATTTGTTCTCAAAGTGCTAGGCCCTATGGCAGCAGTAATAACACTAGTTCCCTTAGCACGCTTCCATATGAGGATATTGCAGTGGCTCCTATTTGCTCAATGGTCTGTGCAGGATCTAACCATGTCACACGAGATTCTCATCACGGAGACCTGCAAAAAGCATCTATAATGGTGGCTTCAGTCTATGCACGTAACGATAGGCAGGCCGTTCATCCTTCCCCAACCAGTAACCACAGTGACCACAGATGTTTCCCAGATAGAGTGGGGGGGCATTATCTGGGACAGAGTGTTTAAGGAACTTGGCAGCAAAACGAGTACCACTTGCACATCAGCGTCCTGGAGATGAGAGCAGTCCTTCTTGCTTTGCAAGCACTCCAGTGCTGTCTACCTATGGGGATAATTGCAATTCAAACATACAGCATGTCCGTAGTGTGGTACATCAACAAGCAAGGCGGAACCGGATCTTACCCATTGTGTTGAGAGGCTCAAAGAGTTTGTCAGTGCTCTTTCTGATTGCAATGCACATTCCAGGGAGATCCAAAGTGATAGCGGACAAGCTAAGCAGGGCAATTCTGATGCCACACGAGTGGTCTCTGAAGCAGGAAATTGTAAATCAGATTTTTCGCAAGTGGGGGCTGCCTTGCTGCAACCTTTTTGCCATGTCCATCAGTGCCAAATGCAGCAGCTGTTTTTCTCTGACCCCCAGCCGGGACAGTCATCCAGGGATGCACTTGTTCTAGATTGGCCCCCGGGACTTCTTTATGCTTTTCCCTCATTTCCTCTAATATCCAAAGTTCTTCAGAAAGCAAAATCGCTGGGTTGCAGGCTAATCCTCATTGCCCCTTACTGGCCTCGTCAAATTTGGTTCCCCTTCCTATGGCCCCATCTCCAGGAGGACCTTGTATCCTGGACCCAGTTCCAGATCTCCTGGTGCATCAGTCAGGAACACTTCACCCTTTTATTCACACCCTCAAGCTGACAGCTTGGTTTCTCCAATTCCTGTCTTAGCCAGGCTTCCTGACGTTTCCCCAGCAGTATGGCACATTTTGATCTCTTCTCGCAAATCTACAACAAGAAAGCTTTATGCTAGCAAATGGAAGAGCTTCTCTTGTTGGGCAGTCAGAAATCACATTGACCCTTTTACTGCACCCATCTGGAAGATCCAGGAATTTTTAACTGAAACTTTTAACCAAGGGGCAGCTGCAGCCACCATCCAAGTTCAGCTGGCTGCTATTTCCAATTATCATGTTGGAGAAATGAGTTCCAACGTTATGTCTCACAGGTTATGCAAAGCTTTCCTGAAAGGTACTATTCTCTTGAGACCCGCAGTAAGAGAACCGCCTCCTTCTTGGGATCTAAACTTAGTTCTAGCTGCCTTGATTCTCCCTCCTTTCGAACCAGCTGCTACTTGTTCTCTGAAGTTCTTAATTTGAAAAACAATCTTCTTGACTGCCATTATCTCAGCGAGGAGGGTATCAGAATTACAAGCTCTCTCTGTTCGTCCCCCTTATTTAATTTTTCACAAAGACAGAGTTTCTCTCAGAACCAACCCTTCCTTCCTCCGAAAAGTTTGCTCTGAGTCAAATTTAAATCAATCAATAGAACTTCCCGTTTTCTTCCCTAATCATGGCAACAAGGCAGAATATAAACTCCACCAACTGGATGTTCATAGGCAGTTATGTTTCTACTTGCACAGGACAAAAGAATTCAGAAAATCTGACCAATTGTTTATATAATTTTCAGAAAACAGAAAGGGAGCTTCAGTCTCAAAAGTAACCCTATTGAAATGGCTTACAGACACCATCACTTATGCTTATAGCTCACAGCACAAACAACTGCCAAGAAATATTCAAGGGCATTCAACTAGAGCATTGTCTACCTTTACTGCATTTCAAGCCAGACTGCCTTTGGCCTCAATTTGTGCGACAGCTACTTGGGTTAATCCTCATACCGTCATCACTCATTACAGGGATGATGTGACCTCCCGGAACAGGGCATCCTTTGGTTCCACTTTTCTGAAGAGTTTATTTCCTTGAGCCACCCTAGAAAGAAGGTGCTGGGGATGCTGTCCCAACAAGCAAAAATGAAGGCGTGATAGGAACAACATAACATAAAGAAGTTATATACTCACCATAACGTTCCATGTTTCTTGTCCATGATCTCGCCTTCTTTCTTGCATCCCCTCCCCCCTTCCTAAAGGATTGAGAGGAATTATCTGGTATTTGGCTATATGTGCTATGATTCCCTTCCTGCCTCATGAATTGTATAGGCTTAGGGTCTGTTACTGTTGTCTTGGTGGTATTGATAGGTATACATATACATATGTATACATATATATATATATATATATATATATATATATATATAGACACACACACACACACACACACACACACACACACACCGTATTTCCCCGAAAATTAGACTGGGTCTTATACTTTTCCCCCCGCCGAAATATGCATTTGGGTTTATTATCAGGGGATGCCTTATTTAACCCCCCCCCCCCCCCGTACAACAGTCTACATTTATTCATGCACACAAATCGACATTTATTCATGTACACAAATCGACATTTATTTGGTACTTTTCTGTTATTGGGCAACAGTTCTAGAGTTGTGTTTGAATTCTACATAAACAGTGCAACAAACATTTCAACTTCAGAATATCTACACCTTGGCTTTCACAGTGCAATATTTCATGCTTAACAGAAAGTGCAGAAAAATCTCAATACATGCGTATTGGAGGAGGGGAATAAAACAGGTGACTAACTGGCACTTTTTGAGTGGTGATGCTTTCTTTATTCCTTACCCAAACCATAAGAGAAGAATGATGGAAAGTCGTAAAAATTAAGTCTGGGAACTGGTGGTCTTACTTTGTAATTACCCCTTGATAATGAAATGTTACCTTAATACAATAAAATCAGAAAAACTGACAAAAGCTTGCTGGCAGCTGAAAACAGAAGCAATCCATTATTTTGCCCCGATAACAGAAAAGTTATTCAAATACAATCATGTCATCTTCTTCTGGAACATTGTCATAAGTCTCCAACCCCCGAATTCCAGCCTGAATTTCTTGCGACTCCATTTCCTGTAGAATCATTGGCCCCAATCTGTCATGCCTAGCAATAGAGCTCTCCTTAAATGAGCACTGCTTGTCCAAGTAGCCTGCTCATAGTGCATTGCCAACACAGCTGTCAGTGATTTTATCCCATGAATTTTTCACCCAAGTCACGACTTCTTGTAGGCTAGGCTTCACAAAGTTTCCATGCTGATTTCTCTCCATTCTATTTTCAGTGTAGTCATTGAGTATCCATGCACAAATGGTCCTTGAATGACTTGTTTATTGCAATATCAAGAGTCTGGAGATAGGCAGTAATTTCTGCAGGAATCATTATTTGACCTAATCTTCTCCTTGCAAGGAATTTCTTCATGTCTTTAGCACAGTGTGTGCTGTCTGAATCCCAGACTAGCAGACCTCTTTTGCCACTTCGCAAAACAAGTGGCAGCATTACATCCACCCACTTCCTTATAACAGCTTGTGTGCACCAGGCTTTTTCGGTTTCAAGAATGTAAATGCCTGAAACACTTTCAGTCTTATCTTTCTTGCCCTTACTAATGATTAGAGGTGGGGTTTTCTTTCCTTCTAGACTAATTGCCAAAATACAGGTAACGTGAACTTTCGTAACCAGTGGAGGGAATGTAGATTGACGAGGCACCCCTCTGATCAATTGGTGTTTGAGATCCTTGGCCCATAAACATGGCAGTTTCATCCATAGCAATCATGCTGGAGAGTTGGTATTTAGAAAAGTTCATGCCATAAACAAAGGACTTGAATGCAAGTGCACGTTTAATAACTTCAGTATCTTCCAGCTTGAACAGTGTTGTTGAGACAGTTCATATCACTGAAGGAAGCCATCCAGCCAATGTTGTGATGCTTTGAATTTTTCTGGGGATATTTCTAACTGTTGTGCCATTGCAAGGGCAAATGCTTGAATATCAGCCCTGCGCACAACCAAAGCCTTTGTTCTCCTGTTAGCAATCCATTCACAGATGATGTCTTCCAGCTTAGGAAATAATGGTTGCCGACCTGATCCACACTTGCACTTCTTAGCATTTCCCTCGTTGGCCTGTTGACTGAGGTTATCATATGCTGCATGACATTTTTGGACCATTCGGAGATCCAACTTCTTCTCTTTTCAGAAAGCCATCAGATTCTTTCCCCGGGAGTCCTCCATGATTCCTTTCTTATACTCGACGGAATAGCTCCTTCTTTTTGCACTCATCTTGTCTGGGGGGGTTAATTGAAGAGTTACAAGATTTGAGTGGCGAGACAAAATGGCGACGGTTAAGACACCACAGCCGTTCATTATCAAGTACGCACGTTTTACGTGCGTTGTCTGTACTTTGACCAGTCAAAGTACACTTTCCGGTGTTTATGGGCCAAGGATCTCAACCGTGAGTGAGGATTAGGGTTACAGTAAGAATCATGGAGGACTCTCAGGGAAAGAATCTTATGACTGTCTGCAAAGAGAAGAAGTTGGGTGTCCGAATGGTTGGAAAATGGCGAGCAGAGTATGATTACCTCAGACAACAGGTGTCAATAATATTATTTTATAATTCAACACATCCGTCATGTGTTGTTGACGATCTTAACTGGGGCTTATTTTTGGGGTAGGGCTTATATCATTGCCACCGTGGAAAACCATGCTAGGCCTTATTCTCTGGTTAGGTTTTATTTATGGAGAAATACGGTGTGTATATATACATATATATACATACATATATATCTAAATACATACATACATATATATATATATATAGAGAGAGAGAGAGAGAGTCTAGTGTTATGGGTTATCACAAGCAAGATCTGGGTAACTCTTGCTATGCATGCTGGGACACGTTCTAGCCTTGAGCCAGTGGAAGCTTCGAGCTTTAGAATGCAGCCGAGTCAGAGCCGAGTATCTGCTCTGAACCCAGCAAGCAAGAAAGAAGGCAAGATCATGGACAACAAACATGGAACGTTATGGTGAGTACATAACTTCCTTTTTTATAATATTAAATGCTAGCAATATTTCTAGGGGGAGTGCGACTAAATTGGTGATATCTTCTCTCCTTTTGGTAAACATTTAGGTCACTCAAAGGTGTTTTATTTATTTATTTTTGATATTGAAATTAACATTTCTTTTATTGGTATGCAGCATTTATACTCTTAATGTGAAGATCACACCTATGTTTGGTTCTTCAGAACACTAGTGAGTGTCCTTGGAACTTCAGAAGCGAATCATCTTGCTTTAGCTGCAGTGTCTCACAGTGGGATATCTGTTAGCCTCTACTTCTTATTACCCTGCATGTGACAGTAAATGTTCATGCTGTGCATCTTATCTGGGAATGAAGAATGAAGTTCGTTATGTACCATATGTGCAATCAGTTCCAGCACTATGGCAGTAGTGGAAGAAAGAAATTGTCATTTAAATTCTGTAAAGAACCTAAAAAGTCATCAAAGCACTTTTTGATGAATCTCATTTCACCAAAACATGCTGTGTCAGAAAATAGCACTTAGGAAAAATATTAACACAGCATTGCCATTATTGTGAGACCACACAACCTCAGGAAGACAGGTGATGTCCTTCTATTCATGTGCTGCAGTACTCATAACATGAGGGAGTTTGCGTCCAACTGACTCGTGCATCTGGCCAGTATAGCAAAGTCTAACTGCCACTGCAAGGTACGTGCAGTGGTGCACATCGCTCAGCATACATCGGCCATAAATAGATGTCTGGAGTAAAGCGGATGTCAGCATGTACCTATCTCAGAACTTTTCTGCTGCCTGTCCGACTGCCAGCTCCAGTCGTCACTGACCAGAAAACTTACTTTTCTACTTCAGATAAGTACCCCATAGGGGTTTTTTTTTTTTCTTGTGAGTACATGTCAGCTAGAAAGGGCAAGTGGCAGTATGGAAGGCAGATTCCATATGAAGACCCACAAGCTTTGCTTATTTTGCTTAGGCCCAGACCATGATCACACATCCTGCAATATCTGCAAGACCTTTGTTCCTAAAACACTCCATAGCCACCTAGCATCTTAGGTTATATTTGGTGAATCAGCACCTTAAGCACTTAGCTCGAGAAATGGAACCAACGTCGGGTCTTTCAGAGGAGCTGCAACTCAAGAAGGCCAAGAAACCTCGTTCTAACCCTACAGCTGCTCCCTCTACTCCAGGCATCCCTCCCAAGGCCGATGAAGGCCCAGAGGCCGCTTCAGAATCTGCAGAGCCACCTTCAATAGGTACCTCGTTGGAAGCTGTCAAAGAATCTGTAAGCACGTCACAGAGGGATTCGCAGGCGACCGACTTGGGCGGAACCACTGGTTATCTCTGAAGGCCCACTCGGCATGACACAGATTGTGGTTCATGAGGATGTTCTTACGAATGTTGTAGAATGCCACCGGATGTCAGGCCCTTGTTCCCTTCATCACCTGGCTCCTGAATCTCCAACAAAGATGAAACTAAAAACTAAACATATTTCCCCGGCTCCTCAGGACCTGGCTTCTGATCGAACTCCTTACTGGTAGGCCTTTACCCAAGGCCTCTTTGATGCCTTCATGGTCCTCCACCAGACCTCAGTCCCTTCTCTTCTGGCACAGGCCCTTTCTCCTTCTAACCCTTTGAAGAGGCCTGCAGAGAATGTCTCTTCTGAAGAGGATTCATCAGAGGATGAATCTCTTGCCTGCTCTACTCAAATTGCCCTCCTCAGGGTTTTGCCTCCCCAGAGGAGGAATCTAGTGGTATGGATTCCCCTGAGAAGGATATTTCCTTTGGAGACACCATTCTGAAGATGAAGGACTTCTTTGCGTGGGATTGCTGCCAGGTTTCTGAGATTCAAAAGAGGTACTATGACCTCCTCCAAATGTAATCCCGTAATCCTTCAGCCATCCCTCCAGTCCTGTTGGCCTTTTTGGATGCCTTCACTGCAGCTTCCAAGTACCCAAATTCCCAGCCTCTAGCCCCCAAGCACCCTGACTGGTTTTACAAGGTGCCTGAGGATGCCAAGTTCCTTTTTAAGGCACCCTCGGCTGACCCACCTACTATATCAGTGGCAGCAGATAAAGCTTCCAAACCTTTACTCTCCACCTCTCTGCTTCCTTCTGATAAGGAAAGCAAGGTTATGGTGGGGGGAAAATGTGTATACTTCTTGAACCTTGCCCCTTAGAGCAATGAGTAATCAGGCTCACATGGATGGCTAGATACTCCTTGGCTCTTTTGGTGGATACAGTGAGACTCATGCCAGGGCTTCCAGATTCTCCCAAGAAAGGCAAGCTTTCCAGCATTCTTAATTCCTCCTCCCAGGTTACTAAGAAATCCATCAAATGCAGTTATAATGCAGTGGAGGCTTTGACTAGGGCTGCAGCTATGGGGTCTGTCCTGAGAAGGTATTCATGGCTTAGATTACAACCCTTACCAGATGATGTCAAAGCTAAGGTCATGGATACCTCTCTGGACAACAAGGTCTTATTTGGCACTGCAACTGCAAAACTTTTTAAAACTCTTCAGGAAAAGGGGAAGGAACTCCAAGGTTTAAAATGCATATGTGTCTCTCCTGTTCCCTGCTTCCAGAGAAACTACCCAGCTAGTACCACCTTTGTTAGGAAGACAACTAAATCTCTCCCACCAGAAGGTAAAAGGGATGCTAGGAGACAGGCTCCTTCTAAGTCTGCTTCCTCCAGACCCTCTCACAAACATCCTTTTCAGACCAAACCTGGTAGCCTGTCATTACCAGGTCACAGAGCCATCCATACCCCCCTTTCTCTTCGCCTCTCTCTTTCCCTCCCAGTTTGGAAACAGATAACTCAGGACTCTTTGGTCTGTTCCATCAGTGACCAAAGTTTCTTAATGGTGTGGGAAACCCATCCTACCTTCACAGGAATCCCACAACCCCCCAGGACTCTTGGGTCCGTTCCGTCATTGACCAAAGTTTCTTCGTGGTATGGGAAACCCATCCTACCTTCAAGGAATTCCCACAACTCCCACAGGACCAATCAGAATTCTTTCCATTAGTCCTGTCCTCTTTTCTTTCTAAGGCCACTATCCAGGAGGTGCCATCCAATGAAAGGGGAAAAGGTTTTTACTCCAGGATGTGTCTCGTCCCAAGAAAGCCTAGACCTGTCCCATTTAAACACCTTTCTGAAAGTTCCTACCTTTCACATGCTGAACCTTCCTACTCTACTCTTCCTGATTCTTCCTCAGGCCTCCATGGTGTCACTGGACGTAAAGGATGGCTACCTTCACATTCCCATTCACCAGTGGTTCAGGAGATTCCTTTGCTTTTCTGTGGTTTTCTCTCATTTTCAGTTATATGCTTTGACCTTTGGTTTATCTATGGCACCAAGGGTATTCACAAAATGTGTACCCCCTATTACAGCCCACTGCAGACTGCAGGGCATACAGATGTTTCCATAATTGGATGACCTGCTTCACCAGGGCCCATCACCAGAAGTACTCCTAGACGATCTTTCCTACACTGTGTCCCTTCTGAGAGGGCTAGGGTTTACCATCAACCTCCAAAAGTCTTCTCTGACCCCCTCCCAGGATCATGTCTTCTTGGGGTGCAGTATCCTGACAAGTGCAATGATAGCTTGCTTACCCCCAGCAAAAGTCCTGTCCCTCGCCTCATATTTCCAGGACCTAATACCACTTCAGTCCTTGACAGCCAGGGAGTTTCTGCTTCTCTTGGGGGTTCATGGCTTTAGCTGTTCCAGTGCTTCCCTTTGCCAAGATACACATGAGGAAATTTCAGTGGTTCCTGAGAACAGTTTGGAAGAAACACTCTCACCCTCTGGAATTTGTTGTTCCCGTCCTACCCTGTTTGACAAGGGAGTTAGAGTGGTGGATTTACCAGGTCACCAAAAATCCAGGCCTACCCCTTCAACCACTCCCATCCACCCAGGATCTGTACACGGATGCATCACAGGATGGGATGCAACTCTAGGAAACTGGAAGGTCTGGGATGTGTGGTCCCCTGTACAGACAAAAAAACATATAAACATAAAAGAAATGAGAGTTTTGCTCTTTGCCCTCAAAATCTTCAAGGCCAGGAATTCACCAGGGGTCCTAACGTGGTTCAAAGACAATACCACAGTTCTCTGGTACATCAACAAGCAGGTAGGGACAAAGTCCTATATCCTCTGCAGACTGGAATTGTATACCTGGGAGATAGCTCAGCAGAGCCAGGTCTCACTCCAGGCTGTTTACATTCCCTCAGCTCAGAATGTGATGGCAGACTCTCTAAGCAAGTCCAAGACTCAATCCCACGAGTGGATGTTGAACAGGCATGTGTTTCTGGACCTTGTTCATCGATGGGGTATCCCTCAGATAAATATTTTTGCCTCCCGCATGAACAGACAGCTTCCTGAGTATTGTGCCAGGACTCCACATCCTGGGGCATGGAAGATTGACGCTCTGTCCTTTCCATGGAAGGGGATGTTTCTGCACACATTTTCCCCTTTCTACTCATTTAGAAGGTTCTGCTGAAAATTCAGCGGGAACAACCAGCAATCCTGTTGGTGACCCCTTTTTAGCCAAGACAGCATTGGTTCCCCCTTCTTCCACATTTAGCCAATGTCAATCACCACAAGTTATCCCTCAGGATGGACTTACACACTAGTGCATCTACAATTGGTGACCCTAAACTTGACACTGTGGGTGATGGGGCTTTGATCTCCTTTAGACACCTTTACGCTGAGGATGTGCTACAAGTTCTGCAGGAGGCCAGAAAACCCACTACTAGGAATGCATATGTCTCCAAATGGGAGAGGTTTTCCTTCTGGTGTCTTAAAAAATATTAGCAACTACTGTCTGTAAGAGGTGCCAGTGGTTTTGTCTTACCTGTGTGAATCAATGAAGAGTGGCTTGTCATTTTCCTCATTTAAGGCACATCTGTCTGCCATTTCAGCATGCTTACCTTTGTCTCCTTCCTTGGCTTCCAGGTTGGAAGTCAAACTGTTCCTGAAAGGCATCCGTCACATTAGACCACCAAGGAAACCGCCTCCTCCATGGAATCTCAGTTTTGTCCTGGAAAAACTTACCCTAGCCCCCTACGAACCAGCAATGTCTTTCTCCCTGCAACACTGCACCTGGAAAACGGTTCTCCTAGTGGCTATTACCTCTGCCAGAAGGGTTTCTTATCTGCAAGCCCTCATGGCCTCTTCTCCCTTCATTGTCTTTCATATGGACAGGGTTTCTCTTTGGACTAACCCATATTTCATGTTCAAGGTGGTAAATGACTTATCCTTGAATCAGGGTATCATTCTCCCTACCTTCTTCCCTTTTCCCTAATCCTCCAGTGAGAGGATTCTCCACACCTTGGACGTTCACAGACAACTCGGATACTATTTGAGAAAAACCAAGCCCATCTGTAAGTCTGACCAATTGTTTGTCTCCTATCACCCAAGGGCCCTGGTCCAACCTGTTTCCAAGCAAGCTATTTCTTCTTGGATCTCTAAAGCCATTTCTTTCTGCTACTCAGCCAATGGAAAGGATCTGTCTTTCCCTGTAAGGGCACACTCTGCTAGGGCTGTGTCCTCTTCTGGGGCCTTCATTAAAGGATTGGATACAGCTTCTATCCTGCAGGCAGCTACCTGGTCCTCTGTTCATACCTTCACCAAGCACTTCAAATTAGATGTTATTTCCAAGTCCAGAGCAGGGTTTGCCAGAGCTATTCTCCATGGCTTTATGGAAAATGTTTCTGCTCCTCCTCCTACTTCTGCATGAGTTTGACATTCTCCCTTATCTTATTAATACTGCAGCATATGAATAGAAGGACATGGAATAGTTGTGTAAAATCTTACTGTAACCATAGATGTCCTCCTCTTCTATATGCTGCAGTATTGCTCCCCCCGCCTTCCCCCTGATGCTTGCCTGATCCCTGGTTACATGTAGCTCACCTTTATCAGGCTGGTGTTTTGCGGCATTCAGTTTTGAGGTAGGTATGGCCTGACGTCTGCTTTATAGGTTCATAGGTGTGTACTAGGCTAATGGCCCTGGAGCCTTTACAAGCCTAGCCCATAGAAGTGCCATGGCATCATGCCGCCCGACTTTAGTTCCCAGTGCCTCTATCAAGTAGTGCCACTGGAATGATCCCCGGGGTGAACTTTCTGTTTCCCATCCACTCATCAAGATTTCTCTTGAAGAGGGCCAGTGAGGTGCTCTGTTTGACATGTATGGGAAGTCTGATGTTCTTCGTGTTTCACTGTTGCAGTCATTACATTTGGGTAATCTGCTGGCAGGTTGCCCTCAGTCGGCCTGATTAACAAAGTCTTGGGTTCTGCGTCAGTTGCTGTCCCTTCTTCCATGATGTCAGGTCCTCAGGGGTATAAAACATGCAGCCGACGCCATTACATCAGTCTTTCTTGCCGTGCGGTGCCCAAAGCAGAAGCAGTTCGCAAGTGCCGGTCGGCCGACTCCTGAAATTTTCATTTTCGAGTTTCAGAACTAAAGTCTTCAACTAAAAGCTAAGTACCCCGTTGGGGAAACTTTTTCTTGCTCCTTACCGATGTCAGTAAAAGTTAATAATTGTATTACTTGTGGGAAGCAAATACCTCATACGGATTTTCATTTGTACTGTATTCTTTGTCTAGGCCCTGACCAACGACGTACCTTGCTGTCGGTTTTGTGCTTTATTTAATCGGCACACAATCCATCGTCAGTACATTTTTGCTTCTTAATATTTTGGTTCTCGGTTTAATTATCCAAAAATGACGTCGGTTAGCCATCCGACTACCTGAATTCCGAAAAAACACAAAGAAAAAGACAGAGACAGGCTGTTGAGGTCCAAAACTGCCGACGACGCTTCTCCTAAGCCAGTCACCAGTTCGCCAGTACTCAGTGAGGTGCTTTCGCAGCCCCTGATACCTATTGCTTCTGATTCGCAAGCCTCTACTGAGACCCATTTGGAGTCCGGTATGCCACGAGATGCTTCACCTATGGAACCCGTGGATGTCTGTACCTTGGATGGGTCTGAAGCAGCTGTGCAGGCACCGGATTTTGAGGGTGTATTCAGGCCTACAGGCCTGCATATTAAACCGACTCCACCTTCAATACTAAGGCCTAAACCTCGATCTATGTCTAAAAACGACGCTCAGGCCACATGTTCAGGCCACTAGGCCTGAAAAACAAATGATCAAAATGGCTGAAGATTTAATTACTCTAATTAGGGGTAGTCAACCCCCCCCCCCACACACACACTTCTAAGAGGCCTAGGGCTGAACTTGACTATGAATCTTCTGAACAGGACTCTGTTTCTTTTCACTCTTCTAATGACCTGGATTTGGCCATACCTGCTTATGAGGACTCTGATGCAGAGGATTCCATTCCCTCTGCTTCTCCCCCTGAGGATTTTTCTTTTGGGGAAACTTTACATACCTTAAGAAAGCATTTCCACTGGGAAAGTCAGGATTTCTCTGAATCCAAAAAGAGGATTAGGGATTTCCTTCTTCCTCAGCATAGGCCTCTGGCTATACCTCCTGCACTAGACATTGTTGATGATGTGTTTTCAGAATCCAGTATGGCCCCTGATTCCTTGCCTCCGGCCCCTAGTAAACCAGACAGGTACTACAGGGTTCCTGAGTCCCACAAATTCCTTTTTAAAAATCCTGCTGTGGACCCTGAAACCATTTCTCAGGGGCCCAAGGGCATTAAGGCTTCTACTGCTAAAAATCCTACTCCTTCTGATAGAGACTCCATGGCGCTGGATAGATGGGGTAAAAAGGTTTATACTTCTGCAACCTTGGCAATCAGGGCTTTAAACTGTCAATTCCATATGCTAAAATATCAACAGCATATCATAGGACTGCTTAAACAGAAAATTATGATTTCTGACTGTGTGGAAAATAAATATTTACAGGATTTATTGCATCCAGCTGAACAAGTTGGAAAGCATACTTTGAAATGTGGTTTTGATTCTTTAGAGGTCTCTTGCAGGGCTGCTGTTACTGGGTCTGTGCTTAGAAGGCATGCTTGGCTTAAGGAGCAATCTCTGCCTGATCATGTTAAAGCAAAACTGTTGGATGCTCCTTTGCAGCATGACCGCCTATTTGGCAATAAGGCTGAAGAAGTTCTAAAAAAGATGGAAGCTAAAGCTAAATCTATGCAAACTGTGAAAGATTTCTTGCAAGTACAACCTCCTAGATTTAATAGGCACTGGCCTACTAAGAACTGGTCCTTTTCAACTCCTTCAAGAGCCACTCAAGCCAAACCCAGACATTCCAAAAGCACCAGGTTTCAGTCCCAAGGGGCATTCAGAACTAAGCAATGGGGTGCTTCCACTTCCAAATCTGGAAATAACAAGACTCCACCCTATGGTAAACAATCTCAATGACTTTCCTTTAAAATTACCAAGCACTTACCTCTTAGCCACCCCTTTGGGGGGAAAACTGGCTCTTCATGCAAAAAACTGGCAACTTATAACTCAGGACAGATGGGTTTTAAATATAGTGACCCAGGGATGCAGATTTCATTTCCACACATTGCCAACTCCAAACGTGTGGCCAGACCTGCCCCCAAATCAGTGGGCAGAGGCTCAGAAACAAGTACTGTCCCTCTTAAATATGGGGGCTATTCAACTAGTACCAGAAGAGGAAAAGGGACACTGTTTCTATTCCAGACTTTTCCTGGTACCCAGAAAAGACAAATCATGGTGTCCAATTCTAGACCTGTGTACTCTAAACACCTTTTTGGACATTCCAAAATTCAAGATGCTGACTCTTCACCAGTTGCTTCCTATGCTAGGCAAGGATGCCTGGTTGGCAACTCTAGATTTAAAAGAGGCTTACCTGCATATCCCAATCAGGGAATCTTGCAGAAGATACCTACGCTTCAAAGCAGGCTACTTGCATTATCAGTTCTCTGCACTGCCCTTTGGCTTGTCTACTGCACCCAGGGTATTCACAAAGTGCCTGGCTCCAATAATTGCATTTTGCAGGCAAAGAAATATTCAAATATATCCATACCTGGACGATTGTCTAGTTCAGGCAGAAAACCAGGCCATTCTTCAAAAACATCTGACATTTGTAAAAAGGGTTCTAACTTGTCTAGGGTACACCATAAACGAAAAGAAATCACAACTGGTACCCTCTCAAAAAATTAATTCCTGGGTGCAAGCTTAAATACAACTGCCCAGATGGCTTTCCTTACACCAGAAAAGCAAATTCATTTGGTGACTTACTTCAAACAGGTGGCCACAAAAACCCTGCTATCTGCAAGACAAATACTGCAAGCCTTGGGGTTCATGACCTTCTGCATTCTTCTAATTCCATATGCAAGACTGCATATGAGGAAACTTCAGTGGTACTTAAAAAGTTTATGGAGTCAACATTGTCACAACCTGGAAACAATGATTCCTATCATACCTTGCCTGCACCTAGAGTTCCTATGGTGGACAGAGGCCTGCCACCAAAACAAGGGACTGCCATTCACACCACCCACTGCCAACCAAACCCTAACTACAGATGCATCAGACTATGCATGGGGGGGCTCATCTGGCAGGGAAGTGCATTCAGGGCAAATGGAGCCCAAATCAAATGCACCTTCGTATCAATCAAAAATAAATGCTAGCTGTACAGAATGCACTGACAGCCTTCAAGGACTACCTTCAACCAGGACAACTAATGGTAAAGACGGACAACACCACAGTTATGTGGTACATAAACAAGAAGGGGGTATGCATTCCTACCCCCTCTGCAGACTAGTCATGGCATTGTGGAACGCGGTCTTGAGCTACTAAGTACAACTTCAAGCTCAATTCCTGCCAGGAAAGCTGAATATTCTGGCAGACGAACTAAGCAGAAATCTCATGGACCCACACAAATGGAAACTGGAACCATGGATTTTCAACATGTTGACACACAAATGGGGGAGCCCAGACATAGATCTTTTTGCCTCACCCCAGAACTACCAGCTGGACAAATTTTGCACACAAACACCTAACAAAAAATCCTGGAAAGTGGATGCTCTGTCCTTCAGCTGGAAAAACCTATCAGTGTATGCCTTTCCCCCTCTGCTCTCCAAAGTTCTTCTAAAAGTCAAACAGGACAAACCAAACATGATTTTGATTGCTCCAGACTGGTCTCGCCAACACTGTTACCCACTCCTGCGCAGTGTGTCACAAATTCCTCCATGGCACCTGCCTCAGACACCTTCCTTACTGTCTCAGCAGGAGAAACAAATTCTGCACCCTCAGCTCCAAACATTGAATCTTGCAGCTTGGCTAATCACCTAAATTCCCCCTTAGCATCCATCAGCAAACCTGTGATGGATGTCATTTTGGAGGCGAGAAGACCTAGTACTAGAAAATCTTATGCTGACAAATGGCAAAGATTCTGTGCCTGGAATCAATCTCAAGGGATGAGCACAGCAGCTCCCAATTTACCTCAGATTTTGCAATACTTAACTGAGATGCTTCACAAGGGCCTGTCTTTTTCTTCCATAAAAATCCATGCCGCAGCCATTTCAGCTCATTACAACACAGACCCCCCCCTTCTCTCATCCTCTGCTAGAGCAGTATCTCAGAGGGGCCAAAAACTTGAGACCACCCAGGAGAGCTCCAACCCCTGCCTGGAACCTTAACTTTGTATTGGAGAAACTCACTATACCTCCTTTCGAACCAGCTGCTACTGCAGACATAACATTTCTTTCCTGGAAAACAACCTTCCTTTTAGCAATCACTTCAGCTAGAAGGAAATCTGAATTACAGGCCCTTATGGCAGTGGAGCCTTTCATCATCTTTCATGCAGACAGGGTATCACTCGGGACAAATCCATCCTTCATGCCCAAGGTGGTATCCAGTGTGGCTCTTAATCAGTCCATTCATTTCCCAACTTTCTTTCTCACTCCACAGAACAAGGGTGAGCGGATTCTGCATTCATTGGTTATAGACAGACAACTTTGTTTCTACTTGGACAGGTCTAAATCTCAAAGAAAATCTGAACAACTGCTGGTAGCATTTGCTGCAGGGGCAGAGGAGAAGGCTATTTCAAAACACACCATTTCTAAATGGATAAACCATTGCATTCATTTCTGCTATAAACACCATGAAAAACCTATTCCCCCAGGGGATCAGATCTCATTCCACCAGGGCTGCATCTACTTCTACAGCCTTTCTCAGAGGTATTCCTACCAGGGTTATTCTCAAAGCTGCTACCTAGAGTTCAATTCATACTTTCACCAAGCATTATCACCTACCAATTTTCTCTAAATCCAGAGCTGGCTTTGCCAGGGCCTTATTAGCTGGTCCTAATGCCGTGTAAATCCATCCTGCCAACCATAGCTTTGGGAATCTACCCAAATGTAATGACTGCAACAATGAAACACGAAGAACATAGTACAGTTGTATACACTTACCATAAAGTTAGATGTTTGAGTGTGTGCACTGTTGCAGTCCTGGTTACCCTCCCTCCCTCCAGCCCCCTGTTTTTCTCTTACTAAAATTCTACTTTCCTTTGCTATACTTTAAAGCCTTTTTGGTGTATTTGCTTTTGTTTGGAGGTATATTTTTATTATATATATATATATATTTTTGTGTTCTTAATTACTTATATATTTGGCTCCAGATTTGGGGGGCACCTGACATCTGGGGCAAGAAAAACTGATGTAATGGCGTCAGCTGCATGTTTTATACCCCTGACGACCTGACGTCATGGAAGAAGGGACAAAAACTGACGCAGGACCCATGACTTTGTTAATCAGGCCGACTAAGGGCAACCTGCCAGCAGATTACCCAAATGTAATGACTAAAACAGTGAATACACTCGAACATCAACATTTATGGTAAGTGTACACAACTGTACTTTCCAGAGCATGGGCAGTCCTCTGGGTTATGAACCTGTCCCTCCAACATGTTCTGTTGATTGTGATAATGAGGTTGAGGTCTCTGGAGCATGTGGTGCAGAGCAATTGGGATTTCTTTAGATGTAGCATTTCTAACAGAGCTGGGTCAGACATTGCTTTGTAAGTCAAGCAGAAATTGCCTCTTACTAGACAATATGAGACAGAATAGCTGGATTTTTTTTAGTCTGTGTAGGACATGTGTTTAAGGCCTAAGATCCTCTTTGTGAAATACTTTTGTGGCCATTACAGCTGATGCATGTGTCTAGTGAGGTACATGCCAAATGGGGCATTATACTTGATGATTGATCTAATGAGTGAAGAGTAGAGAGAGAGAGAGAGAGAGAGAGACGATGACCTTTTTCTTCCTGGATACAAAACCCTTGATAATGAGATGTGTCGTATAGAAGGACTTTCTGACCACTGTTGGCAATGTGGTTTTTGATAAATGAAAAAAGTATTCCCGTAACAGACTCAATAAAGGCTGTCCCAAAAACGTCACCAAAGTGCCAGT